>NW_027460528.1:0-62848 GCF_050947875.1 Dermacentor variabilis | reverse complement strand
TGCGCATGCTTAAAACGCGTTTTGGCACAAATCCATGTGCGGATGTTAAAAAGAGCAGCATCGGCATGCTTTTCACGTCGTTTGGTAGAAATCCACACGCGCGTTCTGCCCAAAAGCACCATTTGCATGCCTATCGTGTGGTTTTGCAGAAAACTGCGTCCGCGTCTACCAAAAGATGACATGCGCATGCTTTAAACGCGCTTTGGCACAAATCCCATGTGCGGATGTTAAATAGAGCAGCATCGGCATGCTTTTCACGTCGTTTGGTAGAAAATCCACGCGCGCGTTCCTGCCAAAAGCACCATTTGCATGCATATCGTGTGGTTTTGCAGAAAACTGACGTCCGCGTCTACCAAAAGATGGCATGCGCATGCTTAAAACGCGTCTTTGGCACAAATCCATGTGCGGGTGCTAAACAGAGCAGCATCGGCATGCTTTTCACGTCGTTTGGTAGAAATCCACGCGCGCGTTCTGCCAAAAGCACCATTTGCATGCATATCTTGTGGTTTTGCAGAAGAACTGCGTCCGCGTCTACCAAAAGATGCATGCGCATGCTTAAAACGCGTTTTGGCACAAATCCGTGTGCGGGTGCTAAAAAGAGCAGCATCGGCATGCTTTTCACGTCGTTTGGTAGAAATCCACACGCGCGTTCTGCCAAAAGCACCATTTGCATGCCTATCGTGTGGTTTTGCAGAAAACGGCGTCCGCGTCTACCAAAAGATGCATGCGCATGCTAAAACGCGTTTTTGGCACAAATTCATGTGCGGGTGCTAAAAAGAGCAGCATCGGCATGCCTTTTCACGTCGTTTGGTAGAAATCCACGCGCGCGTTCTGCCAAAAGCACCATTTGGCATGCTATCGTGTGGTTTTTTGCAGAAAACTGCGTCCGCGTCTACCAAAAGATGCATGCGCATGCTTAAACACGCGTTTTTGGCACAAATCCATGTGCGGACTGTTAAAAAGAGCAGCATCGGCCATGCTTTTCACGTCGTTTGGTAGAAATCCACGCGCGCGTTCTGCAAAAGCACCATTTGCATGCATAGCGTGTGGTTTTGCAGAAAACTGCGTCCGCGTCTACCAAAAGATGCATGCGCATGATTAAAACGCGTTTTGGCACAAATCCATGGTGCGGGCGCTAAAAAGAGCAGCATCGGCATGCTTTTCACGTCGTTGGTAGAAATCCACACGCGCGTTCTGCCAAAAAGCACCATTTGCATGCCCTATCGTGTGGTTTTGCAGAAAAACTGCGTCGCGTCTACCAAAAGATGCATGCGCATGCTTAAAACGCGCTTTGGCACAAATCCATGTGCGGATGTCAAAAAGAGCAGCATCGGCATGCTTTTCACGTCGTTTTGGTAGAAATCACCCGCGCGCGTTCTGCCAAAAGCACCAATTTGCATGCTGTCGTGTGTTTTGCAGAAAACTGCGTCCGCGTCTACCAAAGATGCATGCGCATGCTTAAAAACGCCGTTTTGGCACAAATCCATGTGCGGGTGCTAAAAAGAGCAGCATCGGCATGCTTTCAACGTCGTTTGTAGAAATCCACACGCGCGTTCTGCCAAAAGCACCATTTGCATGCATAATCGTGTGGTTTTGCAGAAAACTGCGTCCGCGTTCTACCAAAAGATGCATGTGCAATGCTAAAAACGCGTTTTTGGCACAATCCATGTGCGGGTGCTAAAAAGAGCCGCATCGGCATGCTTTTCACGTCGTTTGGTAGAAATCCACGCGCGCGTTCTGCCAAAAGCACCATTTGCATGCCTATCGTGTGGTTTTGCAGAAAACTGCGTCCGCGTCTACCAAAGATGCATGCGCATGCTTTAAAACGCGCTTTGTGCACAATATCCATGTGCGGATGTTAAAAAGAGCAGCATCGGCATGCTTTTCACGTCGTCTTGTAGAAATCCACGCGCGCGTTCTGCCAAAAGCACCATTTGCATGCATATCGTGTGGTTTTGCAGAAAACTGCGTCCGCGGTCTACCAAAAGATGCTTGCGCATGCTTAAAACGCGTTTTGGCACAAATCCATGTGCGGATGTTAAAAAGAGCAGCATCGGCATGCTTTTCACCGTCGTTTGGTAGAAATCCACGCGCGCGTTCTGCCAAAAGCACCCATTGCATGCATACTGTGTGGTTTTGCAGAAAACTGCGTCCGCGTCTACCAAAAGATGCTGTGCATGCTTAAAACGCGTTTTAGGGCACAAATCCTGTGCGGGTGCTAAAAAGAGCAGCATCGGCATGCTTTTCACGTCGTTTTGGTAGAAATCCACGCGCGCGTTCTGCCAAAAGCACCATTTGCATGCATATCGTGTGGTTTTGCAAAAACTGCGTCCGCGTCTACCAAAAGATGCATGCGCATGCTCTTAAAAACGCGTTTTGGCACAAATCCATGTGCGGGTGCTAAAAAGAGCAGCATCGGCATGATTTTCACGTCGTTTTGGTAGAAATCAACCCGCGCGTTCTGCCAAAAGCACCATTTGCATGCATATCGTGTGGTTTTGCAGAAAACTGCGTCCGCGTCCTACCAAAAGATGCATGTGCATGCTAAAAACGCGTTTTGGCACAAATCCATGTGCGGGTGCTAAAAAGAGCAGCATCGGCATGCTTTTCACGTCGTTTGGTAGAAATCCACGCGCGCGTTCTGCCAAAAGCACCGCAATGCAATGCGTATCGTGTGGTTTAGCAGAAAACTGCGTCCGCGTCTACCCAAAGATGCATGCGCATGCTTAAAACGCGTTTTGGCACAATCCATGTGCGGGTGCTAAAAAGAGCAGCATCGGCATGCTTTTCACGTCGTTTGGTAGAAATCCACACGCGCGTTTCTGCCAAAAGCACCATTTGCATGCATATCGGGTGGTTTTGCAGAAAACTGCGTCCGCGTCTAACAAAAGATGCATGTGCATGCTAAAACGCGTTTTGCACAAATCCATGTGCGGGTGCTAAAAAGAGCAGCATCGGCATGCTTTTCACGTCGTTTGGTAGAAATCCACGCGCGCGTTCTGCCAAAACAACCATTTGCATGCATATCGTGTGGTTTTGCAGAAAACTGCGTCCGCGTCTACCAAAAGATGCATGCGCATGCTTAAAACGCGTTTTGGCACAAATCCATGTGCGGGTGCTAAAAAGAGCAGCATCGGCATGCTTTTCACGTCGTTTGGTAGAAATCCACACGCGCGTTCTGCCAAAAGCACCATTTGCATGCCTATCGTGTGGTTTTGCAGAAAACTGCGTCCGCGTCTACCAAAAGATGCATGCGCATGCTTAAAACGCGCTTTGGCACAAATCCATGTGCGGATGTTAAAAAGAGCAGCATCGCATGCTTTTCACGTCGTTTGGTAGAAATCCACGCGCGCGTTTCTCCCAAAAGCACCATTTGCATGCATATCGTGTGGTTTTGCAGAAAACTGCGTCCGCGTCTACCAAAAGATGCATGCGCATGCTTAAAACGCGTTTTGGCACAAATCCATGTGCGGGTGCTAAAAAGAGCAGCATAGGCATGCTTTTCACGTCGTTTGGTAGAAATCCACACGCGCGTTCAGCCAAAAGCACCATTTGCATGCATATCGTGTGGTTTTGCAGAAAACTGCGTCCGCGCCTACCAAAAGATGCATGTGCATGCTAAAAACGCGTTTTGGCACAAATCATGTGCGGGTGCTAAAAAGAGCAGCATCGGCATGCTTTTCACGTCGTTTGGTAGAAATCCACGCGCGCGTTCTGCCAAAAGCACCATTTGCATGCCTATCGTGTGGTTTTCCAGAAAACTGCGTCCGCGTCTAACCAAAAGATGCATGCGCATGCTTAAAACGCGCTTTGGCACAAATCCATGTGCGGATGTTAAAAGAGCAGCATCGGTATGCTTTTCACGTCGTTTGGTAGAAATCCACGCGCGCGTTCTGCCAAAAGCACCATTTGCATGCATATCGTGTGGTTTTGCAGAAAACTGCGTCCGCGTCTACCAAAGATGCATGCGCATGCTTAAAACGCGTTTTGGCACAAATCCATGTGCGGATGTTAAAAAGAGCAGCATCGGCATGCTTTTCACGTCGTTTGGTAGAAATCCACGCGCGCGTTCTGCCAAAAGCACCATTTGCATGCATATCGTGTGGTTTTGCAGAAAACTGCGTCCGCGTCTACCAAAAGATGCATGCGCATGCTTAAAAACGCGCTTTGGCACAAATCCATGTGCGGATGTTAAAAAGAGCACCATCGGCATGCTTTTCACGTCGTTTGGTAGAAATCCACGCGCGCGTTCTGCCAAAAGCACCATTTGCATGCATATCGTGTGTTTTGCAGAAAACTGCGTCCGCGTCTACCAAAAGATGCATGCGCATGCTTAAAACGCGTTTTGGCACAAATCCATGTGCGGGTGCTAAAAGAGCAGCATCGGCATGCTTTTCACGTCGTTTGGTAGAAATCCACACGCGCGTTCTGCCAAAAGCACCATTTGCATGCATATCGTGTGGTTTTGCAGAAAACTGCGTCCGCGTCTACCAAAAGATGCATGTGCATGCTAAAAACGCGTTTTGGCACAAATCCATGTGCGGGTGCTAAAAAGAGCAGCATCGGCATGCTTTTCACGTCCGTTTGGTAGAAATCCACGCGCGCGTTCTGCCAAAAGCACCATTTGCATGCCTATCGTGTGGTTTTGCAGAAAACTGCGTCCGCGTCTACCAAAAGATGCATGCGCATGCTTAAAACGCGTTTTGGCACAAATCCATGTGCGGATGTTAAAAAGAGCAGCATCGGCATGCTTTTCACGTCGTTTGGTAGAAATCCACACGCGCGTTCTGCCAAAAGCACCATTTGCATGCATATCGTGTGGGTTTTGCAGAAAACTGCGTCCGCGTCTACCAAAAGATGCATGTGCATGCTAAAAACGCGTTTTGGCACAAATCCATGTGCGGGTGCTAAAAAGAGCAGCATCGGCATGCTTTTCACGTCGTTTGGTAGAAATCCACGCGCGCGTTCTGCCGAAAGCACCATTTGCATGCCTATCGTGTGGTTTTGCAGAAAACTGCGTCCGCGTCTACCAAAAGATGCATGCGCATGCTTAAAACGCGTTTTGGCACAAATCCATGTGCGGATGGTAAAAAGAGCAGCATCGGCATGCTTTTCACGTCGTTTGGTAGAAATCCACGCGCGCGTTCTGCCAATAGCACCATTTGCATGCATATCGTGTGGTTTTGCAGAAAACTGCGTCCGCGTCTACCAAAAGATGCATGCGCATGCTTAAAACGCGTTTTGGCACAAATCCATGTGCGGATGGTAAAAAGAGCAGCATCGGCATGCTTTTCACGTCGTTTGGTAGAAATCCACGCGCGCGTTCTGCCAAAAGCACCATTTGCATGCATATCGTGTGGTTTTGCAGAAAACTGCGTCCGCGTCTACCAAAGATGCATGCGCATGCTTAAAACGCGTTTTGGCACAAATCCATGTGCGGGTGCTAAAAGAGCAGCATCGGCATGCTTTTCACGTCGTTTGGTAGAAATCCACACGCGCGTTCTGCCAAAAGCACCATTTGCATGCCTATCGCGTGGTTTTGCAGAAAACTGCGTCCGCGTCTACCAAAAGATGCATGCGCATGCTTAAAACGCGCTTTGGCACAAATCCATGTGCGGATGTCAAAAAGAGCAGCATCGGCATGCTTTTCACGTCGTTTGGTAGAAATCCACGCGCGCGTTCTGCCAAAAGCACCATCTTGCCTGCATATCGTGTGGTTTTGCAGAAAACTGCGTCCGCGTCTACCAAAAGATGCATGCGCATGCTTAAAACGCGTTTTGGCACAAATCCATGTGCGGATGCTAAAAAGAGCAGCATCGGCATGCTTTTCACGTCGTTTGGTAGAAATCCACGCGCGCGTTCTGCCAAAGCACCATTTGCATGCATATCGTGTGGTTTTGCAGAAAACTGCGTCCGCGTCTACCAAAGATGCATGCGCATGCTTAAAACGCGTTTTGGCACAAATCCATGTGCGGGTGCTAAAAAGAGCAGCATCGGCATGCTTTTCACGTCGTTTGTAGAAATCCACACGCGCGTTTCTGCCAAAAGCCACCATTTGCATGCATATCGTGTGGTTTTGCAGAAAACTGCGTCCGCGCCTACCAAAAGATGCATTTGCATGCTAAAAACGCGTTTTGGCACAAATCCATGTGCGGGTGCTAAAAAGAGCAGCATCGGCATGCTTTTCACGTCGTTTGGTAGAAATCCACGCGCGCGTTCTGCCAAAAGCACCATTTGCATGCATATCGTGTGGTTGTGCAGAAAACTGCGTCCGCGTCTACCAAAAGATGCATGCGCATGCTTAAAACGCGTTTTGGCACAAATCAATGTGCGGGTGCTAAAAAGAGCAGCATCGGCATGCTTTTCACGTCGTTTGGTAGAAATCCACACGTGCGTTGTGCCAAAAGCACCATTTGCATGCATATCGTGTGGTTTTGCAGAAAACTGCGTCCGCGTCTACCAAAAGAATGCATGTGCATGCTAAAAACGCGTTTTGGCACAAATCCATGTGCGGGTGCTAAAAAGAGCAGCATCGGCATGCTTTTCACGTCGTTTGGTAGAAATCCACGCGCGCGTTCTGCCAAAAGCATCATTTGCATGCATATCGTGTGGTTTTGCAGAAAACTGCGTCCGCGTCTACCAAAAGATGCATGTGCATGCTAAAAACGCGTTTTGGCACAAATCCATGTGCGGGTGCTAAAAAGAGCAGCATCGGCATGCTTTTCACGTCGTTTGGTAGAAATCCACGCGCGCGTTCTGCCAAAAGCACCATTTGCATGCCTATCGTGTGGTTTTGCAGAAAACTGCGTCCGCGTCTACCAAAAGATGCATGCGCATGCTTAAAACGCGTTTTGGCACAAATCCATGTGCGGATGTTAAAAAGAGCAGCATCGGCATGCTTTTCACGTCGTTTGGTAGAAATCCACACGCGCGTTCTGCCAAAAGCACCATTTGCATGCATATCGTGTGGGTTTTGCAGAAAACTGCGTCCGCGTCTACCAAAAGATGCATGTGCATGCTAAAAACGCGTTTTGGCACAAATCCATGTGCGGGGGCTAAAAAGAGCAGCATCGGCATGCTTTTCACGTCGTTTGGTAGAAATCCACGCGCGCGTTCTGCCAAAAGCACCATTTGCATGCCTATCGTGTGGTTTTGCAGAAAACTGCGTCCGCGTCTACCAAAGATGCATGCGCATGCTTAAAACGCGTTTTGGCAACAAATCCATGTGCGGATGTTAAAAAGAGCAGCATCGGCATGCTTTTCACGTCGTTTGGTAGAAATCCACGCGCGCGTTCTGCCAAAAGCACCATTTGCATGCATATCGTGTGGTTTTGCAGAAAACTGCGTCCGCGTCTACCAAAAGATGCATTTGCATGCTAAAAACGCGTTTTGGCACAAATCCATGTGCGGGTGCTAAAAAGAGCAGCATCGGCATGCTTTTCACGTCGTTTGGTAGAAATCCACCGCGCGCGTTCTGCCAAAAGCACCATTTGCATGCATATCGTGTGGTTGTGCAGAAAACTGCGTCCGCGTCTACCAAAGATGCATGCGCATGCTTAAAACGCGTTTTGGCACAAATCCATGTGCGGATGTTAAAAAGAGCAGCATCGGCATGCTTTTCACGTCGTTTGGTAGAAATCCACGCGCGCGTTCTGCCAAAAGCACCATTTGCATGCATATCGTGTGGTTTTGCAGAAAACTGCGTCCGCGTCTACCAAAAGATGCATGCGCATGCTTAAAACGCGCTTTGGCACAAATCCATGTGCGGATGTCAAAAAGAGCAGCATCGGCATGCCTTTTCACGTCGTTTGGTAGAAATCACGCGCGCGTTCTGCCAAAAGCACCATTTGCCTGCATATCGTGTGGTTTTGCAGAAAACTGCGTCCGCGTCTACCAAAAGATGCATGCGCATGCTTAAACGCGTTTTGGCACAAATCCATGTGCGGATGCTAAAAAGAGCAGCATCGGCATGCTTTTCACGTCGTTTGGTAGAAATCCACGCGCGCGTTCTGCCAAAAGCACCATTTGCATGCATATCGTGTGGTTTTGCAGAAAACTGCGTCCGCGTCTACCAAAAGATGCATGCGCATGCTTAAAACGCGTTTTGGCACAAATCCATGTGCGGGTGCTAAAAAGAGCAGCATCGGCATGCTTTTCACGTCGTTTGGTAGAAATCCACACGCGCGTTCTGCCAAAAGCACCATTTGCATGCATATCGTGTGGTTTTGCAGAAAACTGCGTCCGCGCCTACCAAAAGATGCATTTGCATGCTAAAAACGCGTTTTGGCACAAATCCATGTGCGGGTGCTAAAAAGAGCAGCATCGGCATGCTTTTCACGTCGTTTGGTAGAAATCCACGCGCGCGTTCTGCCAAAAGCACCATTTGCATGCATATCGTGTGGTTGTGCAGAAAACTGCGTCCGCGTCTACAAAAGATGCATGCGCATGCTTAAAACGCGTTTTGGCACAAATCAATGTGCGGGTGCTAAAAAGAGCAGCATCGGCATGCTTTTCCACGTCGTTTGGTAGAAATCCACACGTGCGTTGTGCCAAAAGCACCATTTGCATGCATATCGTGTGGTTTTGCAGAAAACTGCGTCCGCGTCTACCAAAAGATGCATGTGCATGCTAAAAACGCGTTTTGGCACAAATCCATGTGCGGGTGCTAAAAAGAGCAGCATCGGCATGCTTTTCACGTCGTTTGGTAGAAATCCACGCGCGCGTTCTGCCAAAAGCATCATTTGCATGCATATCGTGTGGTTTTGCAGAAAACTGCGTCCGCGTCTACCAAAAGATGCATGTGCATGCTAAAAACGCGTTTTTGGCACAAATCCATGTGCGGGTGCTAAAAAGAGCAGCAATCGGCATGCTTTTCACGTCGTTTGGTAGAAATCCACGCGCGCGTTCTGCCAAAAGCACCATTTGCATGCCTATCGTGTGGTTTTGCAGAAAACTGCGTCCGCGTCTACCAAAAGATGCATGCGCATGCTTAAAACGCGTTTTGGCACAAATCCATGTGCGGATGTTAAAAAGAGCAGCATCGGCATGCTTTTCACGTCGTTTGGTAGAAATCCACACGCGCGTTCTGCAAAAGCACCATTTGCATGCATATCGTGTGGGTTTTGCAGAAAACTGCGTCCGCGTCTACCAAAAGATGCATGTGCATGCTAAAACGCGTTTTGGCACAAATCCATGTGCGGGGGCTAAAAAGAGCAGCATCGGCATGCTTTTCACGTCGTTGGTAGAAATCCACGCGCGCGTTCTGCCAAAAGCACCATTTGCATGCCTATCGTGTGGTTTTGCAGAAAACTGCGTCCGCGTCTACCAAAAGATGCATGCGCATGCTTAAAACGCGTTTTGGCACAAATCCATGTGCGGATGTTAAAAAGAGCAGCATCGGCATGCTTTTCACGTCGTTTGGTAGAAATCCACG
This sequence comes from Dermacentor variabilis, assembly GCF_050947875.1. Lineage (NCBI taxonomy): Eukaryota > Metazoa > Arthropoda > Arachnida > Ixodida > Ixodidae > Dermacentor > Dermacentor variabilis. The sequence continues at coordinate 53,415 of NW_027460528.1, read as the reverse complement.
CGCGCGTTCTGCCAAAAGCACCATTTGCATGCATATCGTGTGGTTTTGCAGAAAACTGCGTCCGCGTCTACCAAAAGATGCATGCGCATGCTAAAAACGCGTTTTGGCACAAATCCATGTGCGGATGTTAAAAAGAGCAGCATCGGCATGCTTTTCACGTCGTTTGGTAGAAATCCACGCGCGCGTTCTGCCAAAAGCACCATTTGCATGCATATCGTGTGGTTTTGCAGAAAACTGCGTCCGCGTCTACCAAAAGATGCATGCGCATGCTTAAAACGCGTTTTGGCACAAATCCATGTGCGGGTGCTAAAAAGAGCAGCATCGGCATGCTTTTCACGTCGTTTGGTAGAAATCCACACGCGCGTTCTGCCAAAACCACCATTTGCATGCCTATCGCGTGGTTTTGCAGAAAACTGCGTCCGCGTCTACCAAAAGATGCATGCGCATGCTTAAAACGCGCTTTGGCACAAATCCATGTGCGGATGTCAAAAAGAGCAGCATCGGCATGCTTTTCACGTCGTTTGGTAGAAATCCACGCGCGCGTTCTGCCAAAAGCACCATTTGCCTGCATAATCGTGTGGTTTTGCAGAAAACTGCGTCCGCGTCTACCAAAAGATGCATGCGCATGCTTGAAACGCGTTTTGGCACAAATCCATGTGCGGGTGCTAAAAAGAGCAGCATCGGCATGCTTTTCACGTCGTTTGGTAGAAATCCACGCGCGCGTTCTGCCAAAAGCACCATTTGCATGCATATCGTGTGGTTTTGCAGAAAACTGCGTCCGCGTCTACCAAAAGATGCATGCGCATGCTTAAAACGCGTTTTGGCACAAATCCATGTGCGGGTGCTAAAAAGAGCAGCATCGGCATGCTTTTCACGTCGTTTGGTAGAAATCCACACGCGCGTTCTGCCAAAGCACCATTTGCATGCATATCGTGTGGTTTTGCAGAAAACTGCGTCCGCGCCTACCAAAAGATGCATTTGCATGCTAAAAACGCGTTTTGGCACAAATCCATGTGCGGGTGCTAAAAAGAGCAGCATCGGCATGCTTTTCACGTCGTTTGGTAGAAATCCACGCGCGCGTTCTGCCCAAAAAGCACCATTTGCATGCATATCGTGTGGTTGTGCTAAAAACTGCGTCCGCGTCTACCAAAAGATGCATGCGCATGCTTAAAACGCGTTTTGGCACAAATCAATGTGCGGGTGCTAAAAAGAGCAGCATCGGCATGCTTTTCACGTCGTTTGGTAGAAATCCACACGCGCGTTGTGCCAAAAGCACCATTTGCATGCATATCGTGTGGTTTGCAGAAAACTGCGTCCGCGTCTACCAAAAGATGCATGTGCATGCTAAAAACGCGTTTTGGCACAAATCCATGTGCGGGTGCTAAAAAGAGCAGCATCGGCATGCTTTTCACGTCGTTTGGTAGAAATCCACGCGCGCGTTCTGCCAAAAGCATCATTTGCATGCATATCGTGTGGTTTTGCAGAAAACTGCGTCCGCGTCTACCAAAAGATGCATGCGCATGCTTAAAACGCGTTTTGGCACAAATCCATGTGCGGGTGCTAAAAAGAGCAGCATCGGCATGCTTTTCACGTCGTTTGGTAGAAATCCACACGCGCGTTCTGCCAAAAGCACCATTTGCATGCATATCGTGTGGTTTTGCAGAAAACTGCGTCCGCCGTCTACCCAAAGATGCATGTGCATGCTAAAAACGCGTTTTGGCACAAATCCATGTGCGGGTGCTAAAAAGAGCAGCATCGGCATGCTTTTCACGTCGTTTGGTAGAAATCCACGCGCGCGTTCTGCCAAAAGCACCATTTGCATGCCTATCGTGTGGTTTTGCAGAAAACTGCGTCCGCGTCTACCAAAGATGCATGCGCATGCTTAAAACGCGCTTTGGCACAAATCCATGTGCGGATGTTAAAAAGAGCAGCATCGGCATGCTTTTCACGTCGTTTGGTAGAAATCCACGCGCGCGTTCTGCCAAAAGCACCATTTGCATGCATATCGTGTGGTTTTGCAGAAAACTGCGTCCCGCGTCTACCAAAAGATGCATGCGCATGCTTAAAACGTGTTTTGGCACAAATCCATGTGCGGATGTTAAAAAGAGCAGCATCGGCATGCTTTTCACGTCGTTTGGTAGAAATCCACGCGCGCGTTCTGCCAAAAGCACCATTTGCATGCATACCGTGTGGTTTTGCAGAAAACTGCGTCCGCGTCTACCAAAAGATGCATGCGCATGCTTAAAACGCGTTTTGGCACAAATCCATGTGCGGGTGCTAAAAAGAGCAGCATCGGCATGCTTTTCTAGTCGTTTGGTAGAAATCCACACGCGCGTTCTGCCAAAAGCACCATTTGCATGCATAGCGTGTGGTTTTGCAGAAAACTGCGTCCGCGTCCTACCAAATGATGCATGTGCATGCTAAAAACGCGTTTTGGCACAAATCCATGTGCGGGTGCTAAAAAGAGCAGCATCGGCATGCTTTTCACGTCGTTTGGTAGAAATCCACGCGCGCGTTCTGCCAAAAGCACCGCATGCATGCGTATCGTGTGGTTTTGCAGAAAACTGCGTCCGCGTCTACCAAAAGATGCATGCGCATGCTTAAAACGCGCTTTTGGCACAAATCCATGTGCGGATGTTAAAAAGAGCAGCATCGGCATGCTTTTCACGTCGTTTGGTAGAAATCCACGCGCGCGTTCTGCGAAAAGCACCATTTGCATGCATATCGTGTGGTTTTGCAGAAAACCTGCGTCCGCGTCTACCAAAAGATGCATGCGCATGCTTAAAACGCGTTTTGGCACAAATCCATGTGCGGATGTTAAAAAGAGCAGCATCGGCATGCTTTTGACGTCGTTTGGTAGAAATCCACGCGCGCGTTCTGCCAAAAGCACCATTTGCATGCATATCGTGTGGTTTTGCAGAAAACTGCGTCCGCGTCTACCAAAAGATGCATGCGCATGCTTAAAACGCGCTTTGGCACAAATCCATGTGCGGATGTTAAAAAGAGCAGCATCGGCATGCTTTTCACGTCGTTTGGTAGAAATCCACGCGCGCGTTCTGCCAAAAGCACCATTTGCATGCATATTGTGTGGTTTTGCAGAAAACTGCGTCCGCGTCTACCAAAAGATGCATGCGCATGCTTAAAAACGCGTTTTGGCACAAATCCATGTGCGGGTGCTAAAAGAGCAGCATCGGCATGCTTTTCACGTCGTTTGGTAGAAATCCACGCGAGCGTTCTGCCAAAAGCACCATTTGCATGCCTATCGTGTGGTTTTGCAGAAAACTGCGTCCGCGTCTACCAAAAGATGCATGCGCATGCTTAAAACGCGCTTTGGCACAAATCCATGTGCGGATGTTAAAAAGAGCAGCATCGGCATGCTTTTCACGTCGTTTGGTAGAAATCCACGCGCGCGTTCTGCCAAAAGCACCATTTGCATGCATATCGTGTGGTTTTGCAGAAAACTGCGTCCGCGTCTACCAAAAGATGCATGCGCATGCTTAAAACGCGTTTTGGCACAAATCCATGTGCGGATGTTAAAAAGTGCAGCATCGGCATGCTTTTCACGTCGTTTGGTAGAAATCCACGCGCGCGTTCTGCCAAAAGCACATTTGCATGCATATCGTGTGGTTTTGCAGAAAACTGCGTCCGCGTCTACCAAAAGATGCATGCGCATGCTTAAAACGCGCTTTGGCACAAATCCATGTGCGGATGTTAAAAAGAGCAGCATCGGCATGCTTTTCACGTCGTTTGGTAGAAATCCACGCGCGCGTTCTGCCAAAAGCACCATTTGCATGCATATCGTGTGGTTTTGCAGAAAACTGCGTCCGCGTCTACCAAAAGATGCATGCGCATGCTTAAAACGCGTTTTGGCACAAATCCATATGCGGGTGCTAAAAAGAGCAGCATCGGCATGCTTTTCACGTCGTTTGGTAGAAATCCACACGCGCGTTCTGCCAAAAGCACCATTTGCATGCATATCGTGTGGTTTTGCAGAAAACTGCGTCCGCGTCTACCAAAAGATGCATGTGCATGCTAAAAAACGCGTTTTGGCACAAATCCATGTGCGGGTGCTAAAAAGAGCAGCATCGGCATGCTTTTCACGTCGTTTGGTAGAAATCCACGCGCGCGTTCTGCCAAAAGCACCATTTGCATGCCTATCGTGTGGTTTTGCAGAAAACTGCGTCCGCGTCTACCAAAAGATGCATGCGCATGCTTAAAACGCGTTTTGGCACAAATCCATGTGCGGATGTTAAAAAGAGCAGCATCGGCATGCTTTTCACGTCGTTTGGTAGAAATCCACGCGCGCGTTCTGCCAAAAGCACCATTTGCATGCATATCTTGTGGTTTTGCAGAAAACTGCGTCCGCGTCTACCAAAAGATGCATGCGCATGCTTAAAACGCGTTTTGGCACAAATCCACGTGCGGGTGCTAAAAAGAGCAGCATCGGCATGCTTTTCACGTCGTTTGGTAGAAATCCACACGCGCGTTCTGCCAAAAGCACCATTTGCATGCATATCTTGTGGTTTTGCAGAAAACTGCGTCCGCGTCTACCAAAAGATGCATGCGCATGCTTAAAACGCGTTTTGGCACAAATCCATGTGCGGGTGCTAAAAAGAGCAGCATCGGCATGCTTTTCACGTCGTTTGGTAGAAATCCACACGCGCGTTCTGCCAAAAGCACCATTTGCATGCCTATCGTGTGGTTTTGCAGAAAACTGCGTCCGCGTCTACCAAAAGATGCATGCGCATGCTTAAAACGCGCTTTGGCACAAATCCATGTGCGGATGTTAAAAAGAGCAGCATCGGCATGCTTTTCACGTCGTTTGGTAGAAATCCACGCGCGCGTTCTGCCAAAAGCACCATTTGCATGCATATCGTGTGGTTTTGCAGAAAACTGCGTCCGCGTCTACCAAAAGATGCATGCGCATGCTTAAAACGCGTTTTGGCACAAATCCATGTGCGGGTGCTAAAAAGAGCAGCATCGGCATGCTTTTGACGTCGTTTGGTGGAAATCCACACGCGCGTTCTGCAAAAGCACCATTTGCATGCATATCGTGTGGTTTTGCAGAAAACTGCGTCCGCGTCTACGAAAAGATGCATGCGCATGCTTAAAACGCGTTTTGGCACAAATCCATGTGCGGGTGCTAAAAAGAGCAGCATCGGCATGCTTTTCACGTCGTTTGGTAGAAATCCACGCGCGCGTTCTGCCAAAAGCACCATTTGCATGCCTATCGTGTGGTTTTGCAGAAAACTGCGTCCGCGTCTACCAAAAGATGCATGCGCATGCTTAAAACGCGTTTTGGCACAAATCCATGTGCGGATGTTAAAAAGAGCAGCATCGGCATGCTTTTCACGTCGTTTGGTAGAAATCCACGCGCGCGTTCTGCCAAAAGCACCATTTGCATGCATATCTTGTGTTTTGCAGAAAACTGCGTCCGCGTCTACCAAAAGATGCATGCGCATGCTTAAACGCGTTTTGGCACAAATCCATGTGCGGGTGCTAAAAAGAGCAGCATCGGCATGCTTTTCACGTCGTTTGGTAGAAATCCACACGCGCGTTCTGCCAAAAGCACCATTTGCATGCCTATCGTGTGGTTTTGCAGAAAACTGCGTCCGCGTCTACCAAAAGATGCATGCGCATGCTTAAAACGCGCTTTGGCACAAATCCATGTGCGGATGTTAAAAAGAGCAGCATCGGCATGCTTTTCACGTCGTTTGGTAGAAATCCACGCGCGCGTTCTGCCAAAAGCACCATTTGCATGCATATCGTGTGGTTTTGCATAAAACTGCGTCCGCGTCTACCAAAAGATGCATGCGCATGCTTAAAAACGCGTTTTGGCACAAATCCATGTGCGGGTGCTAAAAAGAGCAGCATCGGCATGCTTTTCACGTCGTTTGGTAGAAATCCACACGCGCGTTCTGCCAAAAGCACCATTTGCATGCATATCGTGTGGTTTTGCAGAAAACTGCGTCCGCGTCTACGAAAAGATGCATGCGCATGCTTAAAACGCGCTTTGGCACAAATCCATGTGCGGATGTTAAAAAGAGCACCATCGGCATGCTTTTCACGTCGTTTGGTAGAAATCCACGCGCGCGTTCTGCCAAAAGCACCATTTGCATGCTATCGTGTGGTTTTGCAGAAAACTGCGTCCGCGTCTACCAAAAGATGCATGCGCATGCTTAAAAACGCGTTTTGGCACAAATCCATGTGCGGATGTTAAAAAAGAGCAGCATCGGCATGCTTTTCACGTCGTTTGGTAGAAATCCACGCGCGCGTTCTGCCAAAAGCACCATTTGCATGCATATCGTGTGGTTTTGCAGAAAACTGCGTCCGCGTCTACCAAAAGATGCATGCGCATGCTTAAAACGCGTTTTGGCACAAATCCATGTGCGGGTGCTAAAAAGAGCAGCATCGGCATGCTTTTCACGTCGTTTGGTAGAAATCCACACGCGCGTTCTGCCAAAAGCACCATTTGCATGCCTATCGTGTGTTTTGCAGAAAACTGCGTCCGCGTCTACCAAAAGATGCATGCGCATGCTTAAAACGCGTTTTGGCACAAATCCATGTGCGGATGTTAAAAAGAGCAGCATCGGCATGCTTTTCACGTCGTTTGGTAGAAATCCACGCGCGCGTTCTGCCAAAAGCACCATTTGCATGCATATCTTGTGGTTTTGCAGAAAACTGCGTCCGCGTCTACCAAAAGATGCATGCGCATGCTTAAAAACGCGTTTTGGCACAAATCCATGTGGGGGTGCTAAAAAGAGCAGCATCGGCATGCTTTTCACGTCGTTTGGTAGAAATCCACACGCGCGTTCTGCCAAAAGCACCATTTGCATGCCTATCGTGTGGTTTTGCAGAAAACTGCGTCCGCGTCTACCAAAAGATGCATGCGCATGCTTAAAACGCGCTTTGGCACAAATCCATGTGCGGATGTTAAAAAGAGCAGCATCGGCATGCTTTTCACGTCGTTTGGTAGAAATCCACGCGCGCGTTCTGCCAAAAGCACCATTTGCATGCATATCGTGCTGGTTTTGCAGAACAACTGCGTCCGCGTCTACCAAAAGATGCATGCGCATGCTTAAAACGCGTTTTGGCACAAATCCATGTGCGGGTGCTAAAAAGAGCAGCATCGGCATGTCCTCTTCGTTAGACCGCGGACGCAGTTTCTGCAAAAACACACGATTGCATGCAAATCGGTGCTTTTGGCAGAACGCGCGTCGCTGGATTTCTACCAAACGACGTGAAAGCATGCCGATGCTGCTCTTTTTAGCACCCGCACATGGATTTGTGCCAAAACGCGTTTTAAGCATGCGCATGCATCTTTTGGTAGACGCGGACGCAGTTTTCTGCAAAACCACACGATATGCATGCAAATGGTGCTTTTGGCAGAACGGCGCGCGTGGATTTCTACCCAAACGACGTGAAAAGCATGCCGATGCTGCTCTTTTTAACATCCGCACATGGATTTGTGCCAAAGCGCGTTTTAAAGCATGCGCATGCATCTTTTGGTAGACGCGGACGCAGTTTTCTGCAAAACCACACGATAGGCATGCAAATGGTGCTTTTGGCAGAACGCGCGTGTGGATTTCTACCAAACGACGTGAGAAAAGCATGCCGATGCTGCTCTTTTTAGCACCCCCCACATGGATTTGTGCCAAAACGCGTTTTAAGCATGCGCATTGCATCTTTTGGTAGACCGCGGACGCAGTTTTCTGCAAAACCACAAGATATGCATGCAAATGGTGCTTTTTGGCAGAACGCGCGCGTGGATTTCTACCAAACGACGTGAAAAGCATGCCGATGCTGCTCTTTTTAACATTCCGCACATGGAATTTGTGCCAAAACGCGTTTTAGCATGCGCATGCATCTTTTGGTAGACGCGGGACGCAGTTTTCTGCAAAACCACACGATAGGCATGCAAATGGTGCTTTTGGCAGAACGCGCGTGTGGATTTCTACCAAACGACGTGAAAAGCATGCCGATGCTGCTCTTTTTAGCACCCGCACATGGATTTGTGCCAAAACGCGTTTTAAGGCATGCGCATGCATCTTTTGGTAGACGCGGACGCAGTTTTCTGCAAAACCACACGATATGCATGCAAATGGTGCTTTTGGCAGAACGCGCGCGTGGATTTCTACCAAACGACGTGAAAAGCATGCCGATGCTGCTCTTTTTAACATCCGCACATGGATTTGTGCCAAAACGCGTTTTAAGCATGCGCATGCATCTTTTGGTAGACGCGGACGCAGTTTTCTGCAAACCACACGATAGGCATGCAAATGGTGCTTTTGGCAGAACGCGCGCGTTGGATTTCTACCAAACGACGTGAAAAGCATGCCGAATGGTGCTCTTTTTAACATCCGCACATGGATTTGTGCCAAAGCGCGTTTTAAGCATGCGCATGCATCTTTTCGTAGACGCGGACGCAGTTTTCTGCAAAACCACACGATATGCATGCAAATGGTGCTTTTGGCAGAACGCGCGTGTGGATTTCTACCAAACGACGTGAAAAGCATGCCGATGCTGCTCTTTTTAGCACCCGCACATGGATTTGTGCCAAAACGCGTTTTAAGCATGCCGCATGCATCTTTTGGTAGACGCGGACGCAGTTTTATGCAAACCACACGATATGCATGCAAATGGTGCTTTTGGCAGAACGCGCGCGTGGATTTCTACAAACGACGTGAAAAGCATGCCGATGCTGCTCTTTTTAACATCCGCACATGGATTTGTGCCAAAGCGCGTTTTTAAGCATGCGCATGCATCTTTTGGTAGACGCGGACGCAGTTTTCTGCAAAACCACACGATAGGCATGCAAATGGTGCTTTTGGCAGAACGCGCGTGTGGATTTCTACCCAAACGACGTGAAAAGCATGCCGATGCTGCTCTTTTTAGCACCCGCACATGGATTTGTGCCAAAACGCGTTTTAAGCATGCGCATGCATCTTTTGGTAGACGCCGGACGCAGTTTTCTGCAAAACCACAAGATATGCATGCAAATGGTGCTTTTGGCAGAACGCGCGCGTGGATTTCTACCAAACGACGTGAAAAGCATGCCGATGCTGCTCTTTTTAACATCCGCACATGGGATTTGTGCCCAAAACGCGTTTTAAGCATGCGCATGCATCTTTTGGTAGACGCGGACGCAGTTTTCTGCAAAACCACACGATAGGCATGCAAATGGTGCTTTTGGCAGAACGCGCGCGTGGATTTCTACCAAACGACGTGAAAAGCATGCCGATGCTGCTCTTTTTAGCACCCGCACATGGATTTGTGCCAAAACGCGTTTTAAGCATGCGCATGCATCTTTTCGTAGACGCGGACGCAGTTTTCTGCAAAACCACACGATATGCATGCAAATGGTGCTTTTGGCAGAACGCGCGTGTGGATTTCCACCAAACGACGTCAAAAGCATGCCGATGCTGCTCTTTTTAGCACCCGCACATGGATTTGTGCCAAAACGCGTTTTAAGCATGCGCATGCATCTTTTGGTAGACGCGGACGCAGTTTTCTGCAAAACCACACGATATGCATGCAAATGGTGCTTTTGGCAGAACGCGCGCGTGGATTTCTACCAAACGACGTGAAAAGCATGCCGATGCTGCTCTTTTTAACATCCGCACATGGATTTGTGCCAAAAGCGCGTTTTAAGCATGCGCATGCATCTTTTGGTAGACGCGGACGCAGTTTTCTGCAAAACCACACGATAGGCATGCAAATGGTGCTTTTGGCAGAACGCGCGTGTGGATTTCTACCAAACGACGTGAAAAGCATGCCGATGCTGCTCTTTTTAGCACCCGCACATGGATTTGTGCCAAAACGCGTTTTAAGCATGCGCATGCATCTTTTGGTAGACGCGGACGCAGTTTTCTGCAAAACCACAAGATATGCATGCAAATGGTGCTTTTGGCAGAACGCGCGTGTGGATTTCTACCAAACGACGTGAAAAGCATGCCGATGCTGCTCTTTTTAGCACCCGCACGTGGATTTGTGCCAAAACGCGTTTTAAGCATGCGCATGCATCTTTTGGTAGACGCGGACGCAGTTTTCTGCAAAACCACAAGATATGCATGCAAATGGTGCTTTTGGCAGAACGCGCGCGTGGATTTCTACCAAACGACGTGAAAAGCATGCCGATGCTGCTCTTTTTAACATCCGCACATGGATTTGTGCCAAAACGCGTTTTTAAGCATGCGCATGCATCTTTTGGTAGACGCGGACGCAGTTTTCTGCAAAACCACACGATAGGCATGCAAATGGTGCTTTTGGCAGAACGCGCGCGTGGATTTCTACCAACGACGTGAAAAGCATGCCGATGCTGCTCTTTTTAGCACCCGCACATGGATTTGTGCCAAAACGCGTTTTTAGCATGCACATGCATCTTTTGGAAGACGCGGACGCAGTTTTCTGCAAAACCACACGATATGCATGCAAATGGTGCTTTTGGCAGAACGCGCGTGTGGATTTCTACCCAAACGACGTGAAAAGCATGCCGATGCTGCTCTTTTTAGCACCCGCATATGGATTTGTGCCAAAACGCGTTTTAAAGCATGCGCATGCATCTTTTGGTAGACGCGGACGCAGTTTTCTGCAAAACCACACGATATGCATGCAAATGGTGCCTTTTGGCAGAACGCGGCGCGTGGATTTCTACCAAACGACGTGAAAAGCATGCCGATGCTGCTCTTTTTAACATCCGCACATGGATTTGTGCCAAAGCGCGTTTTAAGCATGCGCAAGCATCTTTTGGTAGACGCGGACGCAGTTTTCTGCAAAACCACACGATATGCATGCAAATGGTGCTTTTGGCAGAACGCGCGCGTGGATTTCTACCAAACGACGTGAAAAGCATGCGATGCTGCACTTTTTAACATCCGCACATGGATTTGTGCCAAAACGCGTTTTAAGCATGCGCATGCATCTTTTGTAGACGCGGACGCAGTTTTCTGCAAAACCACACGATATGCATGCAAATGGTGCTTTTGGCAGAACGCGCGCGTGGATTTCTACCAAACGACGTGAAAAGCATGCCGATGCTGCTCTTTTTAACATCCGCACATGGATTTGTGCCAAAGCGCGTTTTAAGCATGCGCATGCATCTTTGGTAGACGCGGACGCAGTTTTCTGCAAAACACACGATAGGCATGCAAATGGTGCTTTTGGCAGAACGCTCGCGTGGATTTCTACCAAACGACGTGAAAAGCATGCCGATGCTGCTCTTTTTAGCACCCGCACATGGATTTGTGCCAAAACGCGTTTTAAGCATGCGCATGCATCTTTGGTAGACGCGGACGCAGTTTTCTGCAAAACCACACAATATGCATGCAAATGGTGCTTTTGGCAGAACGCGCGCGTGGATTTCTACCAAACGACGTGAAAAGCATGCCGATGCTGCCTCTTTTTAAACATCCGCACATGGATTTGTGCCAAAGCGCGTTTTAAGCATGCGCATGCATCTTTTGGTAGACGCGGACGCAGTTTTCTGCAAAACCACACGATATGCATGCAAATGGTGCTTTTGGCAGAACGCGCGCGTGGATTTCTACCAAACGACGTCAAAAGCATGCCGATGCTGCTCTTTTTAACATCCGCACATGGATTTGTGCCAAAACGCGTTTTAAGCATTGCGCATGCATCTTTTGGTAGACGCGGACGCAGTTTTCTGCAAAACCACACGATATGCATGCAAATGGTGCTTTTCGCAGAACGCGCGCGTGGATTTCTACCAAACGACGTGAAAAGCATGCCGATGCTGCTCTTTTTAACATCCGCACATGGATTTGTGCCAAAGCGCGTTTTAAGCATGCGCATGCATCTTTTGGTAGACGCGGACGCAGTTTTCTGCAAAACCACACGATACGCATGCATGCGGTGCTTTTGGCAGAACGCGCGCGTGGATTTCTACCAAACGACGTGAAAAGCATGCCGATGCTGCTCTTTTTAGCACCCGCACATGGATTTGTGCCAAAACGCGTTTTTAGCATGCACATGCATCATTTGGTAGACGCGGACGCAGTTTTCTGCAAAACCACACGCTATGCATGCAAATGGTGCTTTTGGCAGAACGCCGCGTGTGGATTTCTACAAACGACTAGAAAAGCATGCCGATGCTGCTCTTTTTAGCACCCGCACATGGATTTGTGCCAAAACGCGTTTTAAGCATGCGCATGCATCTTTTGGTAGACGCGGACGCAGTTTTCTGCAAAACCACACGGTATGCATGCAAATGGTGCTTTTGGCAGAACGCGCGCGTGGATTTCTACCAAACGACGTGAAAAGCATGCGATGCTGCTCTTTTTAACATCCGCACATGGATTTGTGCCAAAACACGTTTTAAGCATGCGCATGCATCTTTTGGTAGACGCGGACGCAGTTTTCTGCAAAACCACACGATATGCATGCAAATGGTGCTTTTGGCAGAACGCGCGCGTGGATTTCTACCAAACGACGTGAAAAGCATGCCGATGCTGCTCTTTTTAACATCCGCACATGGATTTGTGCCAAAGCGCGTTTTAAGCATGCGCATGCATCTTTTGGTAGGACGCGGACGCAGTTTTCTGCAAAACCACACGATAGGCATGCAAATGGTGCTTTTGGCAGAACGCGCGCGTGGATTTCTACCAAACGACGTGAAAAGCATGCCGATGCTGCTCTTTTTAGCACCCCGCACATGGATTTGTGCCAAAAACGCGTTTTTAGCATGCACATGCATCTTTTGGTAGACGCGGGACGCAGTTTTCTGCAAAACCACACGATATGCATGCAAATGGTGCTTTTGGCAGAACGCGCGTGTGGATTTCTACCAAACGACGTGAAAAGCATGCCGATGCTGCTCTTTTTAGCACCCGCCACATGGATTTGTGCCAAAACGCGTTTTAAGCATGCGCATGCATCTTTTGGTAGACGCGGACGCAGTTTTCTGCAAAACCACACGATATGCATGCAAATGATGCTTTTGGCAGAACGCGCGCGTGGATTTCTACCCAAACGACGTGAAAAGCATGCCGATGCTGCTCTTTTTAGCACCCGCACATGGATTTGTGCCAAAACGCGTTTTTAGCATGCACATGCATCTTTTGTAGACGCGGACGCAGTTTTCTGCAAACCACACGATATGCATGCAAATGGTGCTTTTGGCACAACGCGCGTGTGGATTTCTACCAAACGACGTGAAAAGCATGCCGATGCTGCTCTTTTTAGCACCCGCACATTGATTTGTGCAAAACGCGTTTTAAGCATGCGCATGCATCTTTTGGTAGACGCGGACGCAGTAGTTTTAGCACAAACCACACGATATGCATGCAAATGGTGCTTTTGGCAGAACGCGCGCGTGGATTTCTACCAAACGACGTGAAAAGCATGCCGATGCTGCTCTTTTTAGCACCCGCACATGGATTTGTGCACAAAACGCGTTTTTAGCATGCAAATGCATCTTTTGGTAGGCGCGGACGCAGTTTTCTGCAAAACCACACGATATGCATGCAAATGGTGCTTTTGGCAGAACGCGCGTGTGGATTTCTACCAAACGACGTGAAAAGCATGCCGATGCTGCTCTTTTTAGCACCCGCACATGGATTTGTGCCAAAACGCGTTTTAAGCATGCGCATGCATCTTTTGGTAGACGCGGACGCAGTTTTCTGCAAAACCACACGATATGCATGCAAATGGTGCTTTTGGCAGAACGCGCGCGTGGATTTCTACCAAACGACGTGAAAAGCATGCCGATGCTGCTCTTTTTAGCACCCGCACATGGATTTGTGCCAAAACGCGTTTCAAGCATGCGCATGCATCTTTTGGTAGACGCGGACGCAGTTTTCTGCAAAACCACACGATATGCAGGCAAATGGTGCTTTTGGCAGAACGCGCGCGTGGATTTCTACCAAACGACGTGAAAAGCATGCCGATGCTGCTCTTTTTGACATCCGCACATGGATTTGTGCCAAAGCGCGTTTTAAGCATGCGCATGCATCTTTTGGTAGACGCGGACGCAGTTTTCTGCAAAACCACGCGATAGGCATGCCAAATGGTGGTTTTGGCAGAACGCGCGTGTGGATTTCTACCAAACGACGTGAAAAGCATGCCGATGCTGCTCTTTTTAGCACCCGCACATGGATTTGTGCCAAAACGCGTTTTAAGCATGCGCATGCATCTTTTGGTAGACGCGGACGCAGTTTTCTGCAAAACCACCACGATATGCACTGCAAATGGTGCTTTTGGCAGAACGCGCGCGTGGATTTCTACCAAACGACGTGAAAAGCATGCCGATGCTGCTCTTTTTAACATCCGCACAATGGATTTGTGCCAAAACGCGTTTTTAGCATGCGCATGCATCTTTTGGTAGACGCGGACGCAGTTTTCTGCAAAACCACACGATATGCATGCAAATGGTGCTTTTGGCAGAACGCGCGCGTGGATTTCTACCAAACGACGTGGAAAAGCATGCCGATGCTGCTCTTTTTAACATCCGCACATGGATTTGTGCCAAAACGCGTTTTAAGCATGCGCATGCATCTTTTGGTAGACGCGGACGCAGTTTTCTGCAAAACCACACGATAGGATGCAAATGGTGCTTTTGGCAGAACGCGCGCGTGGATTTCTACCAAACGACGTGAAAAGCATGCGCGATGCTGCTCTTTTTAGCCCCCGCACATGGATTTGTGCCAAAACGCGTTTTTAGCATGCACATGCATCTTTTGGTAGACGCGGACGCAGTTTTCTGCAAAAACCCACACGATATGCATGCAAATGGTGCTTTTGGCAGAACGCGCGTGTGGATTTCTACCAAACGACGTGAAAAGCATGCCGATGCTGCTCTTTTTAACATCCGCACATGGATTTGTGCCAAAACGCGTTTTAAGCATGCGCATGCATCTTTGGTAGACGCGGACGCAGTTTTCTGCAAAACCACACGATAGGCATGCAAATGGTGCTTTTGGCAGAACGCGCGCGTGGATTTCTACCAAACGACGTGAAAAGCATGCCGATGCTGCTCTTTTTAGCACCCGCACATGGATTTGTGCCAACAACGCGTTTTTAGCATGCACATGCATCTTTTGGTAGACGCGGACGCAGTTTATCTGCAAAACCACACGATATGCATGCAAATGATGCTTTTGGCAGAACGCCGCGCGTGGATTTCTACCAAACGACGTGAAAAGCATGCCGATGCTGCTCTTTTTAGCACCCGCACATGGATTTGTGCCAAAACGCTTTTTTAGCATGCACATGCATCTTTTGGTAGACGCGGACGCAGTTTTCTGCAAAACCACACGATATGCATGCAAATGGTGCTTTTGGCACAACGCACGTGTGGATTTCTACCAAACGACGTGAAAAGCATGCCGATGCCTGCTCTTTTTAGCACCCGCACATTGATTTGTGCCAAAACGCGTTTTAAGCATGCGCATGCATCTTTTGGTAGACGCGGACGCAGTTTTCTGCACAACCACACGATATGCATGCAAATGGTGCTTTTGGCAGAACGCGCGCGTGGATTTCTACCAAACGACGTGAAAAGCATGCCGATGCTGCTCTTTTTAGCACCCGCACATGGATTTGTGCCAAAACGCGTTTTTAGCATGCAAATGCATCTTTTGGTAGGCGCGGACGCAGTTTTCTGCAAAACCACACGATATGCATGCAAATGGTGCTTTTGGCAGAACGCGCGTGTGGATTTCTACCAAACGACGTGAAAAGCATGCGATGCTGCTCTTTTTAGCACCCGCACATGGATTTGTGCCAAAACGCGTTTTAAGCATGCGCATGCATCTTTTGGTAGACGCGGACGCAGTTTTTCTGCAAAACCACACGATATGCATGCAAATGGTGCTTTTGGCAGAACGCGCGCGTGGATTTCTACCAAACGACGTGAAAAGCATGCCGATGCTGCTCTTTTTAGCATCCGCACATGGATTTGTGCCAAAACGCGTTTTAAGCATGCGCATGCCATCTTTTGGTAGACGCGGACGCGAGTCGTTTCTGCAAAACCACACGATATGCAGGCAAATGGTGCTTTTGGCAGAACGCGCGCGTGGATTTCTACCAAACGACGTGAAAAGCATGCCGATGCTGCTCTTTTTGACATCCGCACATGGATTTGTGCCAAAGCGCGTTTTAAGCATGGCGCATGCATCTTTTGGTAGACGCGGACGCAGTTTTCTGCAAAACCACACGATATGCATGCAATGGTGCTTTTGGCAGAACGCGCGCGTGGATTTCTACCAAACGACGTGAAAAGCATGCCGATGCTGCTCTTTTTAACATCCGCACATGGATTTGTGCCAAAACGCGTTTTAAGCATGCGCATGCATCTTTTGGTAGACGCGGACGCAGTTTTTCTGCACAACACACGATATGCATGCAAATGGTGCTTTTGGCAGAACGCGCGCGTGGATTTCTACCAAACGACGTGAAAAGCATGCCGATGCTGCTCTTTTTAGCACCCGCACATGGATTTGTGCCAAAACGCGTTTTTAGCATGCAAATGCATCTTTTGGTAGACGCGGACGCAGTTTTCTGCAAACCACACGATATGCATGCAAATGGTGCTTTTGGCAGAACGCGCGCGTGGATTTCTACCAAACGACGTGAAAAGCATGCCGATGCTGCTCTTTTTAACATCCGCACATGGATTTGTGCCAAAACGCGTTTTAAGCATGCGCATGCATCTTTTGGTAGACGCGGACGCAGTTTTCTGCAAAACCACACGATAGGCATGCAAATGGTGCTTTTGGCAGAACGCGCGCGTGGATTTCTACCAAACGACGTGAAAAGCATGCCGATGCTGCTCTTTTTAGCCCCCGCACATGGATTTGTGCCAAAACGCGTTTTTAGCATGCACATGCATCTTTTGGTAGACGCGACGCAGTTTTCTGCAAAACCCACACGATATGCATGCAAATGGTGCTTTTGGCAGAACGCGCGTGTGGATTTCTACCAAACGACGTGAAAAGCATGCCGATGCTGCTCTTTTTAACATCCGCACATGGATTTGTGCCAAAACGCGTTTTAAGCATGCGCATGCATCTTTTGGTAGACGCGGACGCAGTTTTCTGCAAAACCACACGATAGGCATGCAAATGGTGCTTTTGGCAGAACGCGCGCGTGGATTTCATACCAAACGACGTGAAAAGCATGCCGATGCTGCTCTTTTTAGCACCCGCACATGGATTTGTGCCAAAACGCGTTTTTAGCATGCACATGCATCTTTTGGTAGACGCGGACGCAGTTTTCTGCAAAACACACGATATGCATGCAAATGATGCTTTTGGCAGAACGCGCGCGTGGATTTCTACCAAACGACGTGAAAAGCATGCCGATGCTGCTCTTTTTAGCACCCGCACATGGATTTGTGCCAAAACGCGTTTTTAGCATGCACATGCATCTTTTGGTAGACGCGGACGCAGTTTTCTGCCAAAACCACACGATATGCATGCAAATGGTGCTTTTGGCACAACGCACGTGTGGATTTCTACCAAACGACGTGAAAGCATGCCGATGCTGCTCTTTTTAGCACCCGCACATTGATTTGTGCCAAAACGCGTTTTAAGCATGCGCATGCATCTTTTGTAGACGCGGACGCAGTTTTCTGCACAACCACACGATATGCATGCAAATGGTGCTTTTGCAGAACGCGCGCGTGGATTTCTACCAAACGACGTGAAAAGCATGCCGATGCTGCTCTTTTTAGCACCCCGCACATGGATTTGTGCCAAAACGCGTTTTTAGCATGCAAATGCATCTTTTGGTAGGCGCGGACGCAGTTTCTGCAAAACCACACGATATGCATGCAAATGGTGCTTTTGGCAGAACGCGCGTGTGGATTTCTACCAAACGACGTGAAAAGCATGCCGATGCTGCTCTTTTTAGCACCCGCACATGGATTTGTGCCAAAACGCGTTTTAAGCATGCGCATGCATCTTTTGGTAGACGCGGACGCAGTTTTCTGCAAAACCACACGATATGCATGCAAATGGTGCTTTTGGCAGAACGCGCGCGTGGATTTCTACCAAACGACGTGAAAAGCATGCCGATGCTGCTCTTTTTAGCATCCGCACATGGATTTGTGCCAAAACGCGTTTTAAGCATGCGCATGCATCTTTTGGTAGACGCGGACGCAGTTTTCACTGCAAACCCACACGATATGCAGGCAAATGGTGCTTTTGGCAGAACGCGCGCGTGGATTTCTACCAAACGACGTGAAAAGCATGCCGATGCTGCTCTTTTTGACATCCGCACATGGATTTGTGCCAAAGCGCGTTTTAAGCATGCGCATGCATCTTTTGGTAGACGCGGACGCAGTTTTCTGCAAAACCACGCGATAGGCATGCAAATGGTGCTTTTGGCAGAACGCGCGTGTGGATTTCTACCAAACGACGTGAAAAGCATGCCGATGCTGCTCTTTTTAGCACCCGCACATGGATTTGTGCCAAAACGCGTTTTAAGCATGCGCATGCATCTTTTGGTAGACGCGGACGCAGTTTTCTGCAAAACCACACGATATGCATGCAAATGGTGCTTTTGGCAGAACGCGCGCGTGGATTTCTACCAAACGACGTGAAAAGCATGCCGATGCTGCTCTTTTTACCATCCGCACATGGATTTGTGCCAAAACGCGTTTTAAGCATGCGCATGCATCTTTTGGTAGACGCGGACGCAGTTTTCTGCAAAACACACGATATGCATGCAAATGGTGCTATTGGCAGAACGCGCGCGTGGATTTCTACCAAACGACGTGAAAAGCATGCCGATGCTGCTCTTTTTACCATCCGCACATGATTTGTGCCAAAACGCGTTTTAAGCATGCGCATGCATCTTTTGGTAGACGCGGACGCAGTTTTCTGCAAAACCACACGATAGGCATGCAAATGGTGCTTTCGGCAGAACGCGCGCGTGGATTTCTACCAAACGACGTGAAAAGCATGCCGATGCTGCACTTTTTAGCACCCGCACATGGATTTGTGCCAAAACGCGTTTTTAGCATGCACATGCATCTTTTGGTAGACGCGGACGCAGTTTTCTGCAAAACCCCACACGATATGCATGCAAATGGTGCTCTTTGGCAGAACGCGCGTGTGGATTTCTACCAAACGACGTGAAAAGCATGCCGATGCTGCTCTTTTTAACATCCGCACATGGATTTGTGCCAAACGCGTTTTAAGCATGCGCATGCATCTTTTGGTAGACGCGGACGCAGTTTTCTGCAAAACCACACGATAGGCATGCAAATGGTGCTTTTGGCAGAACGCGCGCGTGGATTTCTACCAAACGACGTGAAAAGCATGCCGATGCTGCTCTTTTTAGCACCCGCACATGGATTTGTGCCAAAACGCGTTTTTAGCATGCACATGCATCTTTTGGTAGACGCGGACGCAGTTTTTCTGCAAAACCACCACGATATGCATGCAAATGGTGCTTTTGGCAGAACGCGCGTGTGGAATTTCTACCAAACGACGTGAAAAGCATGCCGATGCTGCTCTTTTTAGCACCCGCACATGGATTTGTGCCCAAAACGCGTTTTAAGCATGCGCCATGCATCTTTTGGTAGACGCGGACGCAGTTTTCTGCAAAACCACACGATATGCATGCAAATGGTGCTTTTGGCAGAACGCGCGCGTGGATTTCTACCAAACGACGTGAAAAGCATGCCGATGGTGCTCTTTTTAACATCCGCACATGATTTGTGCCAAAGCGCGTTTTAAGCATGCGCATGCATCTTTTGGTAGACGCGGACGCAGTTTTCTGCAAAACCACACGATATGCATGCAAATGGTGCTTTTGGCAGAACGCGCGCGTGGATTTCTACAAACGACGTGAAAAGCATGCCGATGCTGCTCTTTTTAACATCCGCACATGGATTTGTGCCAAAACGCGTTTTAAGCATGCGCATGCATCTTTTGGTAGACGCGGACGCAGTTTTCTGCAAAACCACACGATATGCATGCAAATGGTGCTTTTGGCAGAACGCGCGCGTGGATTTCTACAAACGACGTGAAAAGCATACCGATGCTGCTCTTTTTAACATCCGCACATGGATTTGTGCAAAAGCGCGTTTTTAAGCATGCGCATGCATCTTTTGGTAGACGCGGACGCAGTTTTCTGGAAAACCACACGATAGGCATGCAAATGGTGCTTTTGGCAGAACGCGCGCGTGGATTTCTACCAAACGACGTGAAAAGCATGCCGATGCTGCTCTTTTTAGCACCCGCACATGGATTTGTGCCAAAACGCGTTTTTAGCATGCACATGCATCTTTTGGTAGGCGCGGACGCAGTTTTCTGCAAAACCACACGATATGCATGCAAATGGTGCTTTTGGCTGAACGCGCGTGTGGATTTCTACCAACGACGTGAAAAGCATGCCTATGCTGCTCTTTTTAGCACCCGCACATGGATTTGTGCCAAAACGCGTTTTAAGCATGCGCATGCATCTTTTGGTAGACGCGGACGCAGTTTTCTGCAAAACCACACGATATGCATGCAAATGGTGCTTTTGGGAGAACGCGCGCGTGGATTTCTACCAAACGACGTGAAAAGCATGCCGATGCTGCTCTTTTTAACATCCGCACATGGATTTGTGCCAAAGCGCGTTTTAAGCATGCGCATGCATCTTTTGGTAGACGCGGACGCAGTTTTCTGCAAAACCACACGATAGGCATGCAAATGGTGCTTTTGGCAGAACGCGCGTGTGGATTTCTACCAAACGACGTGAAAAGCATGCCGATGCTGCTCTTTTTAGCACCCGCACATGGATTTGTGCCAAAACGCGTTTTAAGCATGCGCATGCATCTTTTGGTAGACGCGGACGCAGTTTTCTGCCAAAACCACACGATATGCATGCAAATGGTGGTTTTGGCAGAACGCGCGCGTGGATTTCTACCAAACGACGTGAAAAGCATGCCGATGCTGCTCTTTTTAGCACCCGCACATGGATTTGTGCCAAAACGCGTTTTTAGCATGCACATGCATCTTTTGTTAGACGCGGACGCAGTTTTCTGCAAAACCACCCGATATGCATGCAAATGGTGCTTTTGGCAGAACGCGCGTGTGGATTTCTACCAAACGACGTGAAAAGCATGCCGATGCTGCTCTTTTTAGCACCCGCACATGGATTTGTGCCAAAACGCGTTTTAAGCATGCGCATGCATCTTTTGGTAGACGCGGACGCAGTTTTCTGCTAAACCACACGATACGCATGCATGCGGTGCTTTTGGCAGAACGCGCGCGTGGATTTCTACCAAACGACGTGAAAAGCATGCCGATGCTGCTCTTTTTAGCACCCGCACATGGATTTGTGCCAAAACGCGTTTTTAGCATGCACATGCATCTTTTGGTAGACGCGGACGCAGTTTTCTGCAAAACCACACGATATGCATGCAAATGGTGCTTTTGGCAGAACGCGCGTGTGGATTTCTACCAAACGACGTGAAAAGCATGCCGATGCTGCTCTTTTTAGCACCCGCACATGGATTTGTGCCAAAACGCGTTTTAAGCATGCGCATGCATCTTTTGGTAGACGCGGACGCAGTTTTTGCAAAACCACACGATATGCATGCAAATGGTGCTTTTGGCAGAACGCGCGCGTGGATTTCTACCAAACGACGTGAAAAGCATGCCGATGCTGCTCTTTTTAGCACCCGCACATGGATTTGTGCCAAAACGCGTTTTAAGCATGCACATGCATCTTTTGGTAGACGCGGACGCAGTTTTCTGCAAAACCACACAGTATGCATGCAAATGGTGCTTTTGGCAGAACGCGCGCGTGGATTTCTACCAAACGACGTGAAAAGCATGCCGATGCTGCTCTTTTTAACATCCGCACATGGATTTGTGCCAAAACGCGTTTTAAGCATGCGCATGCATCTTTTGGTAGACGCGGACGCAGTTTTCTGCAAAACCACACGATATGCATGCAAATGGTGCTTTTGGCAGAACGCGCGCGTGGATTTCTACCAAACGACGTGAAAAGCATGCCGATGCTGCTCTTTTTAACATCCGCACATGGATTTGTGCCAAAGCGCGTTTTAAGCATGCGCATGCATCTTTTGGTAGACGCGGACGCAGTTTTCTGCAAAACCACACGATAGGCATGCAAATGGTGCTTTTGGCAGAACGCGCGCGTGGATTTCTACCAAACGACGTGAAAAGCATGCCGATGCTGCTCTTTTTAGCACCCGCACATGGATTTGTGCCAAAACGCGTTTTTAGCATGCACATGCATCTTTTGGTAGACGCGGACGCAGTTTTCTGCAAAACCACACGATATGCATGCAAATGGTGCTTTTGGCAGAACGCGCGTGTGGATTTCTACCAAACGACGTGAAAAGCATGCCGATGCTGCTCTTTTTAGCACCCGCACATGGATTTGTGCCAAAACGCGTTTTAAGCATGCGCATGCATCTTTTGGTAGACGCGGACGCAGTTTTCTGCAAAACCACACGACATGCATGCAAATGGTGCTTTTGGCAGAACGCGCGCGTGGATTTCTACCAAACGACGTGAAAAGCATGCCGATGCTGCTCTTTTTGACATCCGCACATGGATTTGTGCCAAAGCGCGTTTTAAGCATGCGCATGCATCTTTTGGTAGACGCGGACGCAGTTTTCTGCAAAACCACACGATAGGCATGCAAATGGTGCTTTTGGCAGAACGCGCGTGTGGATTTCTACCAAACGACGTGAAAAGCATGCCGATGCTGCTCTTTTTAGCGCCCGCACATGGATTTGTGCCAAAACGCGTTTTAATCATGCGCATGCATCTTTTGGTAGACGCGGACGCAGTTTTCTGCAAAACCACACGCTATGCATGCAAATGGTGCTTTTGGCAGAACGCGCGCGTGGATTTCTACCAAACGACGTGAAAAGCATGCCGATGCTGCTCTTTTTAACATCCGCACATGGATTTGTGCCAAAACGCGTTTTAAGCATGCGCATGCATCTTTTGGTAGACGCGGACGCAGTTTTCTGCAAAACCACACGATAGGCATGCAAATGGTGCTTTTGGCAGAACGCGCGCGTGGATTTCTACCAAACGACGTGAAAAGCATGCCGATGCTGCTCTTTTTAGCACCCGCACATGAATTTGTGCCAAAACGCGTTTTTAGCATGCGCATGCATCTTTTGGTAGACGCGGACGCCGTTTTCTGCAAAACCACACGATAGGCATGCAAATGGTGCTTTTGGCAGAACGCGCGTGTGGATTTCTACCAAACGACGTGAAAAGCATGCCGATGCTGCTCTTTTTAGCACCCGCACACGGATTTGTGCCAAAACGCGTTTTAAGCATGCGCATGCATCTTTTGGTAGACGCGGACGCAGTTTTCTGCAAAACCACAAGATATGCATGCAAATGGTGCTTTTGGCAGAACGCGCGCGTGGATTTCTACCAAACGACGTGAAAAGCATGCCGATGCTGCTCTTTTTAGCACCCGCACATGGATTTGTGCCAAAACGCGTTTTAAGCATGCGCATGCATCTTTTGGTAGACGCGGACGCAGTTTTCTGCAAAACCACACGATATGCATGCAAATGGTGCTTTTGGCAGAACGCGCGCGTGGATTTCTACCAAACGACGTGAAAAGCATGCCGATGCTGCTCTATTTAACATCCGCACATGGATTTGTGCCAAAGCGCGTTTTAAGCATGCGCATGCATCTTTTGGTAGACGCGGACGCAGTTTTCTGCAAAACCACACGATAGGCATGCAAATGGTGCTTTTGGCAGAACGCGCGTGTGGATTTCTACCAAACGACGTGAAAAGCATGCCGATGCTGCTCTTTTTAACATCCGCACATGGATTTGTGCCAAAACGCGTTTTAAGCATGCGCATGCATCTTTTGGTAGACGCGGACGCAGTTTTCTGCAAAACCACACGATAGGCATGCAAATGGTGCTTTTGGCAGAACGCGCGCGTGGATTTCTACCAAACGACGTGAAAAGCATGCCGATGCTGCTCTTTTTAGCACCCGCACATGGATTTGTGCCAAAACGCGTTTTTAGCATGCACATGCATCTTTTGGTAGACGCGGACGCAGTTTTCTGCAAAACCACACGATATGCATGCAAATGGTGCTTTTGGCAGAACGCGCGTGTGGATTTCTACCAAACGACGTGAAAAGCATGCCGATGCTGCTCTTTTTAGCACCCGCACATGGATTTGTGCCAAAACGCGTTTTAAGCATGCGCATGCATCTTTTGGTAGACGCGGACGCAGTTTTCTGCAAAACCACACGATATGCATGCAAATGGTGCTTTTGGCAGAACGCGCGCGTGGATTTCTACCAAACGACGTGAAAAGCATGCCGATGGTGCTCTTTTTAACATCCGCACATGGATTTGTGCCAAAGCGCGTTTTAAGCATGCGCATGCATCTTTTGGTAGACGCGGACGCAGTTTTCTGCAAAACCACACGATATGCATGCAAATGGTGCTTTTGGCAGAACGCGCGCGTGGATTTCTACCAAACGACGTGAAAAGCATGCCGATGCTGCTCTTTTTAACATCCGCACATGGATTTGTGCCAAAACGCGTTTTAAGCATGCGCATGCATCTTTTGGTAGACGCGGACGCAGTTTTCTGCAAAACCACACGATATGCATGCAAATGGTGCTTTTGGCAGAACGCGCGCGTGGATTTCTACCAAACGACGTGAAAAGCATACCGATGCTGCTCTTTTTAACATCCGCACATGGATTTGTGCCAAAGCGCGTTTTAAGCATGCGCATGCATCTTTTGGTAGACGCGGACGCAGTTTTCTGGAAAACCACACGATAGGCATGCAAATGGTGCTTTTGGCAGAACGCGCGCGTGGATTTCTACCAAACGACGTGAAAAGCATGCCGATGCTGCTCTTTTTAGCACCCGCACATGGATTTGTGCCAAAACGCGTTTTTAGCATGCACATGCATCTTTTGGTAGGCGCGGACGCAGTTTTCTGCAAAACCACACGATATGCATGCAAATGGTGCTTTTGGCAGAACGCGCGTGTGGATTTCTACCAAACGACGTGAAAAGCATGCCGATGCTGCTCTTTTTAGCACCCGCACATGGATTTGTGCCAAAACGCGTTTTAAGCATGCGCATGCATCTTTTGGTAGACGCGGACGCAGTTTTCTGCAAAACCACACGATATGCATGCAAATGGTGCTTTTGGGAGAACGCGCGCGTGGATTTCTACCAAACGACGTGAAAAGCATGCCGATGCTGCTCTTTTTAACATCCGCACATGGATTTGTGCCAAAGCGCGTTTTAAGCATGCGCATGCATCTTTTGGTAGACGCGGACGCAGTTTTCTGCAAAACCACACGATAGGCATGCAAATGGTGCTTTTGGCAGAACGCGCGTGTGGATTTCTACCAAACGACGTGAAAAGCATGCCGATGCTGCTCTTTTTAGCACCCGCACATGGATTTGTGCCAAAACGCGTTTTAAGCATGCGCATGCATCTTTTGGTAGACGCGGACGCAGTTTTCTGCAAAACCACACGATATGCATGCAAATGGTGGTTTTGGCAGAACGCGCGCGTGGATTTCTACCAAACGACGTGAAAAGCATGCCGATGCTGCTCTTTTTAGCACCCGCACATGGATTTGTGCCAAAACGCGTTTTTAGCATGCACATGCATCTTTTGGTAGACGCGGACGCAGTTTTCTGCAAAACCACCCGATATGCATGCAAATGGTGCTTTTGGCAGAACGCGCGTGTGGATTTCTACCAAACGACGTGAAAAGCATGCCGATGCTGCTCTTTTTAGCACCCGCACATGGATTTGTGCCAAAACGCGTTTTAAGCATGCGCATGCATCTTTTGGTAGACGCGGACGCAGTTTTCTGCTAAACCACACGATACGCATGCATGCGGTGCTTTTGGCAGAACGCGCGCGTGGATTTCTACCAAACGACGTGAAAAGCATGCCGATGCTGCTCTTTTTAGCACCCGCACATGGATTTGTGCCAAAACGCGTTTTTAGCATGCACATGCATCTTTTGGTAGACGCGGACGCAGTTTTCTGCAAAACCACACGATATGCATGCAAATGGTGCTTTTGGCAGAACGCGCGTGTGGATTTCTACCAAACGACGTGAAAAGCATGCCGATGCTGCTCTTTTTAGCACCCGCACATGGATTTGTGCCAAAACGCGTTTTAAGCATGCGCATGCATCTTTTGGTAGACGCGGACGCAGTTTTCTGCAAAACCACACAGTATGCATGCAAATGGTGCTTTTGGCAGAACGCGCGCGTGGATTTCTACCAAACGACGTGAAAAGCATGCCGATGCTGCTCTTTTTAACATCCGCACATGGATTTGTGCCAAAACGCGTTTTAAGCATGCGCATGCATCTTTTGGTAGACGCGGACGCAGTTTTCTGCAAAACCACACGATATGCATGCAAATGGTGCTTTTGGCAGAACGCGCGCGTGGATTTCTACCAAACGACGTGAAAAGCATGCCGATGCTGCTCTTTTTAACATCCGCACATGGATTTGTGCCAAAGCGCGTTTTAAGCATGCGCATGCATCTTTTGGTAGACGCGGACGCAGTTTTCTGCAAAACCACACGATAGGCATGCAAATGGTGCTTTTGGCAGAACGCGCGCGTGGATTTCTACCAAACGACGTGAAAAGCATGCCGATGCTGCTCTTTTTAGCACCCGCACATGGATTTGTGCCAAAACGCGTTTTTAGCATGCACATGCATCTTTTGGTAGACGCGGACGCAGTTTTCTGCAAAACCACACGATATGCATGCAAATGGTGCTTTTGGCAGAACGCGCGTGTGGATTTCTACCAAACGACGTGAAAAGCATGCCGATGCTGCTCTTTTTAGCACCCGCACATGGATTTGTGCCAAAACGCGTTTTAAGCATGCGCATGCATCTTTTGGTAGACGCGGACGCAGTTTTCTGCAAAACCACACGATATGCATGCAAATGGTGCTTTTGGCAGAACGCGCGCGTGGATTTCTACCAAACGACGTGAAAAGCATGCCGATGCTGCTCTTTTTGACATCCGCACATGGATTTGTGCCAAAGCGCGTTTTAAGCATGCGCATGCATCTTTTGGTAGACGCGGACGCAGTTTTCTGCAAAACCACACGATAGGCATGCAAATGGTGCTTTTGGCAGAACGCGCGTGTGGATTTCTACCAAACGACGTGAAAAGCATGCCGATGCTGCTCTTTTTAGCACCCGCACATGGATTTGTGCCAAAACGCGTTTTAATCATGCGCATGCATCTTTTGGTAGACGCGGACGCAGTTTTCTGCAAAACCACACGATATGCATGCAAATGGTGCTTTTGGCAGAACGCGCGCGTGGATTTCTACCAAACGACGTGAAAAGCATGCCGATGCTGCTCTTTTTAACATCCGCACATGGATTTGTGCCAAAACGCGTTTTAAGCATGCGCATGCATCTTTTGGTAGACGCGGACGCAGTTTTCTGCAAAACCACACGATAGGCATGCAAATGGTGCTTTTGGCAGAACGCGCGCGTGGATTTCTACCAAACGACGTGAAAAGCATGCCGATGCTGCTCTTTTTAGCACCCGCACATGAATTTGTGCCAAAACGCGTTTTTAGCATGCGCATGCATCTTTTGGTAGACGCGGACGCCGTTTTCTGCAAAACCACACGATAGGCATGCAAATGGTGCTTTTGGCAGAACGCGCGTGTGGATTTCTACCAAACGACGTGAAAAGCATGCCGATGCTGCTCTTTTTAGCACCCGCACACGGATTTGTGCCAAAACGCGTTTTAAGCATGCGCATGCATCTTTTGGTAGACGCGGACGCAGTTTTCTGCAAAACCACAAGATATGCATGCAAATGGTGCTTTTGGCAGAACGCGCGCGTGGATTTCTACCAAACGACGTGAAAAGCATGCCGATGCTGCTCTTTTTAGCACCCGCACATGGATTTGTGCCAAAACGCGTTTTAAGCATGCGCATGCATCTTTTGGTAGACGCGGACGCAGTTTTCTGCAAAACCACACGATATGCATGCAAATGGTGCTTTTGGCAGAACGCGCGCGTGGATTTCTACCAAACGACGTGAAAAGCATGCCGATGCTGCTCTTTTTAACATCCGCACATGGATTTGTGCCAAAGCGCGTTTTAAGCATGCGCATGCATCTTTTGGTAGACGCGGACGCAGTTTTCTGCAAAACCACACGATAGGCATGCAAATGGTGCTTTTGGCAGAACGCGCGTGTGGATTTCTACCAAACGACGTGAAAAGCATGCCGATGCTGCTCTTTTTAGCACCCGCACATGGATTTGTGCCAAAACGCGTTTTAAGCATGCGCATGCATCTTTTGGTAGACGCGGACGCAGTTTTCTGCAAAACCACAAGATATGCATGCAAATGGTGCTTTTGGCAGAACGCGCGCGTGGATTTCTACCAAACGACGTGAAAAGCATGCCGATGCTGCTCTTTTTAACATCCGCACATGGATTTGTGCCAAAACGCGTTTTAAGCATGCGCATGCATCTTTTGGTAGACGCGGACGCAGTTTTCTGCAAAACCACACGATAGGCATGCAAATGGTGCTTTTGGCAGAACGCGCGCGTGGATTTCTACCAAACGACGTGAAAAGCATGCCGATGCTGCTCTTTTTAGCACCCGCACATGGATTTGTGCCAAAACGCGTTTTTAGCATGCACATGCATCTTTTGGTAGACGCGGACGCAGTTTTCTGCAAAACCACACGATATGCATGCAAATGGTGCTTTTGGCAGAACGCGCGTGTGGATTTCTACCAAACGACGTGAAAAGCATGCCGATGCTGCTCTTTTTAGCACCCGCACATGGATTTGTGCCAAAACGCGTTTTAAGCATGCGCATGCATCTTTTGGTAGACGCGGACGCAGTTTTCTGCAAAACCACACGATATGCATGCAAATGGTGCTTTTGGCAGAACGCGCGCGTGGATTTCTACCAAACGACGTGAAAAGCATGCCGATGCTGCTCTTTTTAACATCCGCACATGGATTTGTGCCAAAGCGCGTTTTAAGCATGCGCATGCATCTTTTGGTAGACGCGGACGCAGTTTTCTGCAAAACCACACGATATGCATGCAAATGGTGCTTTTGGCAGAACGCGCGCGTGGATTTCTACCAAACGACGTGAAAAGCATGCCGATGCTGCTCTTTTTAACATCCGCACATGGATTTGTGCCAAAACGCG
Organism: Dermacentor variabilis; assembly: GCF_050947875.1. Lineage (NCBI taxonomy): Eukaryota > Metazoa > Arthropoda > Arachnida > Ixodida > Ixodidae > Dermacentor > Dermacentor variabilis. Next base: position 24,236 of record NW_027460528.1, on the reverse strand, counting down.
TTTTAAGCATGCGCATGCATCTTTTGGTAGACGCGGACGCAGTTTTCTGCAAAACCACACGATATGCATGCAAATGGTGCTTTTGGCAGAACGCGCGCGTGGATTTCTACCAAACGACGTGAAAAGCATGCCGATGCTGCTCTTTTTAACATCCGCACATGGATTTGTGCCAAAACGCGTTTTAAGCATGCGCATGCATCTTTTGGTAGACGCGGACGCAGTTTTCTGCAAAACCACACGATATGCATGCAAATGGTGCTTTTGGCAGAACGCGCGCGTGGATTTCTACCAAACGACGTGAAAAGCATGCCGATGCTGCTCTTTTTAGCACCCGCACATGGATTTGTGCCAAAACGCGTTTTAAGCATGCGCATGCATCTTTTGGTAGACGCGGACGCAGTTTTCTGCAAAACCACACGATAGGCATGCAAATGGTGCTTTTGGCAGAACGCGCGCGTGGATTTCTACCAAACGACGTGAAAAGCATGCCGATGCTGCTCTTTTTAGCACCCGCACATGGATTTGTGCCAAAACGCGTTTTTAGCATGCACATGCATCTTTTGGTAGACGCGGACGCAGTTTTCTGCAAAACCACACGATATGCATGCAAATGGTGCTTTTGGCAGAACGCGCGCGTGGATTTCTACCAAACGACGTGAAAAGCATGCCGATGCTGCTCTTTTTAACATCCGCACATTGATTTGTGCCAAAGCGCGTTTTAAGCATGCGCATGCATCTTTTGGTAGACGCGGACGCAGTTTTCTGCAAAACCACACGATATGCATGCAAATGGTGCTTTTGGCAGAACGCGCGCGTGGATTTCTACCAAACGACGTGAAAAGCATGCCGATGCTGCTTTTTTTAACATCCGCACATGGATTTGTGCCAAAACGCGTTTTAAGCATGCGCATGCATCTTTTGGTAGACGCGGACGCAGTTTTCTGCAAAACCACACGATATGCATCCAAATGGTGCTTTTGGCAGAACGCGCGCGTGGATTTCTACCAAACGACGTGAAAAGCATGCCGATGCTGCTCTTTTTAACATCCGCACATGGATGTGTGCCAAAGCGCGTTTTAAGCATGCGCATGCATCTTTTGGTAGACGCGGACGCAGTTTTCTGCAAAACCACACGATAGGCATGCAAATGGTGCTTTTGGCAGAACGCTCGCGTGGATTTCTACCAAACGACGTGAAAAGCATGCCGATGCTGCTCTTTTTAGCACCCGCACATGGATTTGTGCCAAAACGCGTTTTAAGCATGCGCATGCATCTTTTGGTAGACGCGGACGCAGTTTTCTGCAAAACCACACGATATGCATGCAAATGGTGCTTTTGGCAGAACGCGCGCGTGGATTTCTACCAAACGACGTGAAAAGCATGCCGATGCTGCTCTTTTTAACATCCGCACATGGATTTGTGCCAAAGCGCGTTTTAAGCATGCGCATGCATCTTTTGGTAGACGCGGACGCAGTTTTCTGCAAAACCACACGATATGCATGCAAATGGTGCTTTTCGCAGAACGCGCGCGTGGATTTCTACCAAACGACGTCAAAAGCATGCCGATGCTGCTCTTTTTAACATCCGCACATGGATTTGTGCCAAAACGCGTTTTAAGCATGCGCATGCATCTTTTGGTAGACGCGGACGCAGTTTTCTGCAAAACCACACGATATGCATGCAAATGGTGCTTTTGGCAGAACGCGCGCGTGGATTTCTACCAAACGACGTGAAAAGCATGCCGATGCTGCTCTTTTTAGCACCCGCACATGGATTTGTGCCAAAACGCGTTTTTAGCATGCACATGCATCTTTTGGTAGACGCGGACGCAGTTTTCTGCAAAACCACACGATATGCATGCAAATGGTGCTTTTGGCAGAACGCGCGTGTGGATTTCTACCAAACGACGTGAAAAGCATGCCGATGCTGCTCTTTTTAGCACCCGCACATGGATTTGTGCCAAAGCGCGTTTTAAGCATGCGCATGCATCTTTTGGTAGACGCGGACGCAGTTTTCTGCAAAACCACACGATACGCATGCATGCGGTGCTTTTGGCAGAACGCGCGCGTGGATTTCTACCAAACGACGTGAAAAGCATGCCGATGCTGCTCTTTTTAGCACCCGCACATGGATTTGTGCCAAAACGCGTTTTTAGCATGCACATGCATCTTTTGGTAGACGCGGACGCAGTTTTCTGCAAAACCACACGATATGCATGCAAATGGTGCTTTTGGCAGAACGCGCGTGTGGATTTCTACCAAACGACGTGAAAAGCATGCCGATGCTGCTCTTTTTAGCACCCGCACATGGATTTGTGCCAAAACGCGTTTTAAGCATGCGCATGCATCTTTTGGTAGACGCGGACGCAGTTTTCTGCAAAACCACACGGTATGCATGCAAATGGTGCTTTTGGCAGAACGCGCGCGTGGATTTCTACCAAACGACGTGAAAAGCATGCCGATGCTGCTCTTTTTAACATCCGCACTTGGATTTGTGCCAAAACGCGTTTTAAGCATGCGCATGCATCTTTTGGTAGACGCGGACGCAGTTTTCTGCAAAACCACACGATATGCATGCAAATGGTGCTTTTGGCAGAACGCGCGTGTGGATTTCTACCAAACGACGTGAAAAGCATGCCGATGCTGCTCTTTTTAGCACCCGCACATGGATTTGTGCCAAAACGCGTTTTAAGCATGCGCATGCATCTTTTGGTAGACGCGGACGCAGTTTTCTGGAAAACCACACGATATGCATGCAAATGGTGCTTTTGGCAGAACGCGCGCGTGGATTTCTACCAAACGACGTGAAAAGCATGCCGATGCTGCTCTTTTTAACATCCGCACATGGATTTGTGCCAAAGCGCGTTTTAAGCATGCGCATGCATCTTTTAGTAGACGCGGACGCAGTTTTCTGGAAAACCACACGATAGGCATGCAAATGGTGCTTTTGGCAGAACGCGCGCGTGGATTTCTACCAAACGACGTGAAAAGCATGCCGATGCTGCTCTTTTTAGCACCCGCACATGGATTTGTGCCAAAACGCGTTTTTAGCATGCACATGCATGTTTTGGTACACGCGGACGCAGTTTTCTGCAAAACCACACGATATGCATGCAAATGGTGCTTTTGGCAGAACGCGCGTGTGGATTTCTACCAAACGACGTGAAAAGCATGCCGATGCTGCTCTTTTTAGCACCCGCACATGGATTTGTGCCAAAACCCGTTTTAAGCATGCGCATGCATCTTTTGGTAGACGCGGACGCAGTTTTCTGCAAAACCACACGATATGCATGCAAATGATGCTTTTGGCAGAACGCGCGCGTGGATTTCTACCAAACGACGTGAAAAGCATGCCGATGCTGCTCTTTTTAGCACCCGCACATGGATTTGTGCCAAAACGCGTTTTTAGCATACACATGCATCTTTTGGTAGACGCGGACGCAGTTTTCTGCAAAACCACACGATATGCATGCAAATGGTGCTTTTGGCACAACGCGCGTGTGGATTTCTACCAAACGACGTGAAAAGCATGCCGATGCTGCTCTTTTTAGCACCCGCACATGGATTTGTGCCAAAATGCGTTTTAAGCATGCGCATGCATCTTTTGGTAGACGCGGACGCAGTTTTCTGGAAAACCACACGATATGCATGCAAATGGTGCTTTTGGCAGAACGCGCGCGTGGATTTCTACCAAACGACGTGAAAAGCATGCCGATGCTGCTCTTTTTAGCACCCGCACATGGATTTGTGCCAAAACGCGTTTTTAGCATGCACATGCATCTTTTGGTAGGCGCGGACGCAGTTTTCTGCAAAACCACACGATATGCATGCAAATGGTGCTTTTGGCAGAAGGCGGGTGTGGATTTCTACCAAACGACGTGAAAAGCATGCCGATGCTGCTCTTTTTAGCACCCGCACATGGATTTGTGCCAAAACGCGTTTTAAGCATGCGCATGCATCTTTTGGTAGACGCGGACGCAGTTTTCTGCAAAACCACACGATATGCATGCAAATGGTGCTTTTGGCAGAACGCGCGCGTGGATTTCTACCAAACGACGTGAAAAGCATGCCGATGCTGCTCTTTTTAGCACCCGCACATGGATTTGTGCCAAAACGCGTTTTAAGCATGCGCATGCATCTTTTGGTAGACGCGGACGCAGTTTTCTGCAAAACCACACGATATGCATGCAAATGGTGCTTTTGGCAGAACGCGCGCGTGGATTTCTACCAAACGACGTGAAAAGCATGCCGATGCTGCTCTTTTTGACATCCGCACATGGATTTGTGCCAAAGCGCGTTTTAAGCATGCGCATGCATCTTTTGGTAGACGCGGACGCAGTTTTCTGCAAAACCACACGATATGCATGCAAATGGTGCTTTTGGCAGAACGCGCGCGTGGATTTCTACCAAACGACGTGAAAAGCATTCCGATGCTGCTCTTTTTAGCACCCGCCCATGGATTTGTGCCAAAACGCGTTTTAAGCATGCGCATGCATCTTTTGGTAGACGCGGACGCAGTTTTCTGCAAAACCACACGATATGCATGCAAATGGTGCTTTTGGCAGAACGCGCGCGTGGATTTCTACCAAACGACGTGAAAAGCATGCCGATGCTGCTCTTTTTAACATCCGCACATGGATTTGTGCCAAAACGCGTTTTAAGCATGCGCATGCATCTTTTGGTAGACGCAGACGCAGTTTTCTGCAAAACCACACGATAGGCATGCAAATGGTGCTTTTGGCAGAACGCGCGCGTGGATTTCTACCAAACGACGTGAAAAGCATGCCGATGCTGCTCTTTTTAGCACCCGCACATGGATTTGTGCCAAAACGCGTTTTTAGCATGCGCATGCATCTTTTGGTAGACGCGGACGCAGTTTTCTGCAAAACCACACGATATGCATGCAAATGGTGCTTTTGGCAGAACGCGCGCGTGGATTTCTACCAAACGACGTGAAAAGCATGCCGATGCTGCTCTTTTTAACATCCGCACATGGATTTGTGCCAAAACGCGTTTTAAGCATGCGCATGCATCTTTTGGTAGACGCGGACGCAGTTTTCTGCAAAACCGCACGATAGGCATGCAAATGGTGCTTTTGGCAGAACGCGCGCGTGGATTTCTACCAAACGACGTGAAAAGCATGCCGATGCTGCTCTTTTTAGCACCCGCACATGGATTTGTGCCAAAACGCGTTTTTAGCATGCACATGCATCTTTTGGTAGACGCGGACGCAGTTTTCTGCAAAACCCACACGATATGCATGCAAATGGTGCTTTTGGCAGAACGCGCGTGTGGATTTCTACCAAACGACGTGAAAAGCATGCCGATGCTGCTCTTTTTAACATCCGCACATGGATTTGTGCCAAAACGCGTTTTAAGCATGCGCATGCATCTTTTGGTAGACGCGGACGCAGTTTTCTGCAAAACCACACGATAGGCATGCAAATGGTGCTTTTGGCAGAACGCGCGCGTGGATTTCTACCAAACGACGTGAAAAGCATGCCGATGCTGCTCTTTTTAGCACCCGCACATGGATTTGTGCCAAAACGCGTTTTTAGCATGCACATGCATCTTTTGGTAGACGCGGACGCAGTTTTCTGCAAAACCACACGATATGCATGCAAATGGTGCTTTTGGCAGAACGCGCGTGTGGATTTCTACCAAACGACGTGAAAAGCATGCCGATGCTGCTCTTTTTAGCACCCGCACATGGATTTGTGCCAAAACGCGTTTTAAGCATGCGCATGCATCTTTTGGTAGACGCGGACGCAGTTTTCTGCAAAACCACACGATATGCATGCAAATGGTGCTTTTGGCAGAACGCGCGCGTGGATTTCTACCAAACGACGTGAAAAGCATGCCGATGCTGCTCTTTTTAACATCCGCACATGGATTTGTGCCAAAGCGCGTTTTAAGCATGCGCATGCATCTTTTGGTAGACGCGGACGCAGTTTTCTGCAAAACCACACGATAGGCATGCAAATGGTGCTTTTGGCAGAACGCGCGCGTGGATTTCTACCAAACGACGTGAAAAGCATGCCGATGCTGCTCTTTTTAACATCCGCACATGGATTTGTGCCAAAACGCGTTTTAAGCATGCGCATGCATCTTTTGGTAGACGCGGACGCAGTTTTCAGCAAAACCACACGATATGCATGCAAATGGTGCTTTTGGCAGAACGCGCGCGTGGATTTCTACCAAACGACGTGAAAAGCATGCCGATGCTGCTCTTTTTAACATCCGCACATGGATTTGTGCCAAAGCGCTTTTAAAGCATGCGCATGCATCTTTTGGTAGACGCGGACGCAGTTTTCTGCAAAACCACACGATAGGCATGCAAATGGTGCTTTTGGCAGAACGCGCGCGTGGATTTCTACCAAACGACGTGAAAAGCATGCCGATGCTGCTCTTTTTAGCACCCGCACATGGATTTGTGCCAAAACGCGTTTTTAGCATGCGCATGCATCTTTTGGTAGACGCGGACGCAGTTTTCTGCAAAACCACACGATATGCATGCAAATGGTGCTTTTGGCAGAACGCGCGTGTGGATTTCTACCAAACGACGTGAAAAGCATGCCGATGCTGCTCTTTTTAGCACCCGCACATGGATTTGTGCCAAAACGCGTTTTAAGCATGCGCATGCATCTTTTGGTAGACGCGGACGCAGTTTTCTGCAAAACCACACGATATGCATGCAAATGGTGCTTTTGGCAGAACGCGCGCGTGGATTTCTACCAAACGACGTGAAAAGCATGCCGATGCTGCTCTTTTTAACATCCGCACATGGATTTGTGCCAAAGCGCGTTTTAAGCATGCGCATGCATCTTTTGGTAGACGCGGACGCAGTTTTCTGCAAAACCACACGATAGGCATGCAAATGGTGCTTTTGGCAGAACGCGCGCGTGGATTTCTACCAAACGACGTGAAAAGCATGCCGATGCTGCTCTTTTTAGCACCCGCACATGGATTTGTGCCAAAACGCGTTTTTAGCATGCGCATGCATCTTTTGGTAGACGCGGACGCAGTTTTCTGCAAAACCACACGATATGCATGCAAATGGTGCTTTTGGCAGAACGCGCGTGTGGATTTCTACCAAACGACGTGAAAAGCATGCCGATGCTGCTATTTTTAGCACCCGCACATGGATTTGTGCCAAAACGCGTTTTAAGCATGCGCATGCATCTTTTGGTAGACGCGGACGCAGTTTTCTGCAAAACCACACGATATGCATGCAAATGGTGCTTTTGGCAGAACGCGCGCGTGGATTTCTACCAAACGACGTGAAAAGCATGCCGATGCTGCTCTTTTTAACATCCGCACATGGATTTGTGCCAAAGCGCGTTTTAAGCATGCGCATGCATCTTTTGGTAGACGCGGACGCAGTTTTCTGCAAAACCACACGATAGGCATACAAATGGTGCTTTTGGCAGAACGCGCGTGTGGATTTCTACCAAACGACGTGAAAAGCATGCCGATGCTGCTCTTTTTAGCACCCGCACATGGATTTGTGCCAAAACGCGTTTTTAGCATGCACATGCATCTTTTGGTAGACGCGGACGCAGTTTTCTGCAAAACCACACGATATGCATGCAAATGGTGCTTTTGGCAGAACGCGCGTGTGGATTTCTACCAAACGACGTGAAAAGCATGCCGATGCTGCTCTTTTTAGCACCCGCACATGGATTTGTGCCAAAACGCGTTTTAAGCATGCGCATGCATCTTTTGGTAGACGCGGACGCAGTTTTCTGCAAAACCACACGGTATGCATGCAAATGGTGCTTTTGGCAGAACGCGCGCGTGGATTTCTACCAAACGACGTGAAAAGCATGCCGATGCTGCTCTTTTTAACATCCGCACATGGATTTGTGCCAAAACGCGTTTTAAGCATGCGCATGCATCTTTTGGTAGACGCGGACGCAGTTTTCTGCAAAACCACACGATATGCATGCAAATGGTGCTTTTGGCAGAACGCGCGCGTGGATTTCTACCAAACGACGTGAAAAGCATGCCGATGCTGCTCTTTTTAACATCCGCACATGGATTTGTGCCAAAGCGCGTTTTAAGCATGCGCATGCATCTTTTGGTAGACGCGGACGCAGTTTTCTGCAAAACCACACGATAGGCATGCAAATGGTGCTTTTGGCAGAACGCGCGCGTGGATTTCTACCAAACGACGTGAAAAGCATGCCGATGCTGCTCTTTTTAGCACCCGCACATGGATTTGTGCCAAAACGCGTTTTTAGCATGCACATGCATCTTTTGGTAGACGCGGACGCAGTTTTCTGCAAAACCACACGATATGCATGCAAATGGTGCTTTTGGCAGAACGCGCGTGTGGATTTCTACCAAACGACGTGAAAAGCATGCCGATGCTGCTCTTTTTAGCACCCGCACATGGATTTGTGCCAAAACGCGTTTTAAGCATGCGCATGCATCTTTTGGTAGACGCGGACGCAGTTTTCTGCAAAACCACACGATACGCATGCAAATGGTGCTTTTGGCAGAACGCGCGCGTGGATTTCTACCAAACGACGTGAAAAGCATGCCGATGCTGCTCTTTTTGACATCCGCACATGGATTTGTGCCAAAGCGCGTTTTAAGCATGCGCATGCATCTTTTGGTAGACGCGGACGCAGTTTTCTGCAAAACCACACGATAGGCATGCAAATGGTGCTTTTGGCAGAACACGCGTGTGGATTTCTACCAAACGACGTGAAAAGCATGCCGATGCTGCTCTTTTTAGCACCCGCACATGGATTTGTGCCAAAACGCGTTTTAAGCATGCGCATGCATCTTTTGGTAGACGCGGACGCAGTTTTCTGCAAAACCACACGATACGCATGCATGCGGTGCTTTTGGCAGAACGCGCGCGTGGATTTCTACCAAACGACGTGAAAAGCATGCCGATGCTGCTCTTTTTAGCACCCGCACATGGATTTGTGCCAAAACGCGTTTTTAGCATGCACATGCATCTTTTGGTAGACGCGGACGCAGTTTTCTGCAAAACCACACGATATGCATGCAAATGGTGCTTTTGGCAGAACGCGCGTGTGGATTTCTACCAAACGACGTGAAAAGCATGCCGATGCTGCTCTTTTTAGCACCCGCACATGGATTTGTGCCAAAACGCGTTTTAAGCATGCGCATGCATCTTTTGGTAGACGCGGACGCAGTTTTCTGCAAAACCACACGGTATGCATGCAAATGGTGCTTTTGGCAGAACGCGCGCGTGGATTTCTACCAAACGACGTGAAAAGCATGCCGATGCTGCTCTTTTTAACATCCGCACATGGATTTGTGCCAAAACGCGTTTTAAGCATGCGCATGCATCTTTTGGTAGACGCGGACGCAGTTTTCTGCAAAACCAGACGATATGCATGCAAATGGTGCTTTTGGCAGAACGCGCGCGTTGATTTCTACCAAACGACGTGAAAAGCATGCCGATGCTGCTCTTTTTAACATCCGCGCATGGATTTGTGCCAAAACGCGTTTTTAGCATGCACATGCATCTTTTGGTAGACGCGGACGCAGTTTTCTGCAAAACCACACGATAGGCATGCAAATGGTGCTTTTGGCAGAACGCGCGTGTGGATTTCTACCAAACGACGTGAAAAGCATGCCGATGCTGCTCTTTTTAGCACCCGCACATGGATTTGTGCCAAAACGCGTTTTTAGCATGCGCATGCATCTTTTGGTAGACGCGGACGCAGTTTTCTGCAAAACCACACGATATGCATGCAAATGGTGCTTTTGGCAGAACGCGCGTGTGGATTTCTACCAAACGACGTGAAAAGCATGCCGATGCTGCTCTTTTTAGCACCCGCACATGGATTTGTGCCAAAACGCGTTTTAAGCATGCGCATGCATCTTTTGGTAGACGCGGACGCAGTTTTCTGCAAAACCACACGATATGCATGCAAATGGTGCTTTTGGCAGAACGCGCGCGTGGATTTCTACCAAACGACGTGAAAAGCATGCCGATGCTGCTCTTTTTAACATCCGCACATGGATTTGTGCCAAAGCGCGTTTTAAGCATGCGCATGCATCTTTTGGTAGACGCGGACGCAGTTTTCTGCAAAACCACACGATAGGCATGCAAATGGTGCTTTTGGCAGAACACGCGTGTGGATTTCTACCAAACGACGTGAAAAGCATGCCGATGCTGCTCTTTTTAGCACCCGCACATGGATTTGTGCCAAAACGCGTTTTAAGCATGCGCATGCATCTTTTGGTAGACGCGGACGCAGTTTTCTGCAAAACCACACGATACGCATGCAAATGGTGCTTTTGGCAGAACGCGCGCGTGGATTTCTACCAAACGACGTGAAAAGCATGCCGATGCTGCTCTTTTTGACATCCGCACATGGATTTGTGCCAAAGCGCGTTTTAAGCATGCGCATGCATCTTTTGGTAGACGCGGACGCAGTTTTCTGCAAAACCACACGATAGGCATTCAAATGGTGCTTTTGGCAGAACACGCGTGTGGATTTCTACCAAACGACGTGAAAAGCATGCCGATGCTGCTCTTTTTAGCACCCGCACATGGATTTGTGCCAAAACGCGTTTTAAGCATGCGCATGCATCTTTTGGTAGACGCGGACGCAGTTTTCTGCAAAACCACACGATACGCATGCATGCGGTGCTTTTGGCAGAACGCGCGCGTGGATTTCTACCAAACGACGTGAAAAGCATGCCGATGCTGCTCTTTTTAGCACCCGCACATGGATTTGTGCCAAAACGCGTTTTTAGCATGCACATGCATCTTTTGGTAGACGCGGACGCAGTTTTCTGCAAAACCACACGATATGCATGCAAATGGTGCTTTTGGCAGAACGCGCGTGTGGATTTCTACCAAACGACGTGAAAAGCATGCCGATGCTGCTCTTTTTAGCACCCGCACATGGATTTGTGCCAAAACGCGTTTTAAGCATGCGCATGCATCTTTTGGTAGACGCGGACGCAGTTTTCTGCAAAACCACACGGTATGCATGCAAATGGTGCTTTTGGCAGAACGCGCGCGTGGATTTCTACCAAACGACGTGAAAAGCATGCCGATGCTGCTCTTTTTAACATCCGCACATGGATTTGTGCCAAAACGCGTTTTAAGCATGCGCATGCATCTTTTGGTAGACGCGGACGCAGTTTTCTGCAAAACCACACGATATGCATGCAAATGGTGCTTTTGGCAGAACGCGCGCGTTGATTTCTACCAAACGACGTGAAAAGCATGCCGATGCTGCTCTTTTTAGCACCCGCACATGGATTTGTGCCAAAACGCGTTTTTAGCATGCGCATGCATCTTTTGGTAGACGCGGACGCAGTTTTCTGCAAAACCACACGATATGCATGCAAATGGTGCTTTTGGCAGAACGCGCGTGTGGATTTCTACCAAACGACGTGAAAAGCATGCCGATGCTGCTCTTTTTAGCACCCGCACATGGATTTGTGCCAAAACGCGTTTTAAGCATGCGCATGCATCTTTTGGTAGACGCGGACGCAGCTTTCTGCAAAACCACACGATATGCATGCAAATGGTGCTTTTGGCAGAACGCGCGCGTGGATTTCTACCAAACGACGTGAAAAGCATGCCGATGCTGCTCTTTTTAACATCCGCACATGGATTTGTGCCAAAGCGCGTTTTAAGCATGCGCATGCATCTTTTGGTAGACGCGGACGCAGTTTTCTGCAAAACCACACGATAGGCATGCAAATGGTGCTTTTGGCAGAACGCGCGCGTGGATTTCTACCAAACGACGTGAAAAGCATGCCGATGCTGCTCTTTTTAGCACCCGCACATGGATTTGTGCCAAAACGCGTTTTTAGCATGCACATGCATCTATTGGTAGACGCGGACGCAGTTTTCTGCAAAACCACACGATATGCATGCAAATGGTGCTTTTGGCAGAACGCGCGTGTGGATTTCTACCAAACGACGTGAAAAGCATGCCGATGCTGCTCTTTTTAGCACCCGCACATGGATTTGTGCCAAAACGCGTTTTAAGCATGCGCATGCATCTTTTGGTAGACGCGGACGCAGTTTTCTGCAAAACCACACGATACGCATGCAAATGGTGCTTTTGGCAGAACGCGCGCGTGGATTTCTACCAAACGACGTGAAAAGCATGCCGATGCTGCTCTTTTTGACATCCGCACATGGATTTGTGCCAAAGCGCGTTTTAAGCATGCGCATGCATCTTTTGGTAGACGCGGACGCAGTTTTCTGCAAAACCACACGATAGGCATGCAAATGGTGCTTTTGGCAGAACACGCGTGTGGATTTCTACCAAACGACGTGAAAAGCATGCCGATGCTGCTCTTTTTAGCACCCGCACATGGATTTGTGCCAAAACGCGTTTTAAGCATGCGCATGCATCTTTTGGTAGACGCGGACGCAGTTTTCTGCAAAACCACACGATACGCATGCATGCGGTGCTTTTGGCAGAACGCGCGCGTGGATTTCTACCAAACGACGTGAAAAGCATGCCGATGCTGCTCTTTTTAGCACCCGCACATGGATTTGTGCCAAAACGCGTTTTTAGCATGCACATGCATCTTTTGGTAGACGCGGACGCAGTTTTCTGCAAAACCACACGATATGCATGCAAATGGTGCTTTTGGCAGAACGCGCGTGTGGATTTCTACCAAACGACGTGAAAAGCATGCCGATGCTGCTCTTTTTAGCACCCGCACATGGATTTGTGCCAAAACGCGTTTTAAGCATGCGCATGCATCTTTTGGTAGACGCGGACGCAGTTTTCTGCAAAACCACACGGTATGCATGCAAATGGTGCTTTTGGCAGAACGCGCGCGTGGATTTCTACCAAACGACGTGAAAAGCATGCCGATGCTGCTCTTTTTAACATCCGCACATGGATTTGTGCCAAAACGCGTTTTAAGCATGCGCATGCATCTTTTGGTAGACGCGGACGCAGTTTTCTGCAAAACCACACGATATGCATGCAAATGGTGCTTTTGGCAGAACGCGCGCGTTGATTTCTACCAAACGACGTGAAAAGCATGCCGATGCTGCTCTTTTTAACATCCGCGCATGGATTTGTGCCAAAACGCGTTTTTAGCATGCACATGCATCTTTTGGTAGACGCGGACGCAGTTTTCTGCAAAACCACACGATACGCATGCTTGCGGTGCTTTTGGCAGAACGCGCGCGTGGATTTCTACCAAACGACGTGAAAAGCATGCCGATGCTGCTCTTTTTAGCACCCGCACATGGATTTGTGCCAAAACGCGTTTTTAGCATGCACATGCATCTTTTGGTAGACGCGGACGCAGTTTTCTGCAAAACCACACGATATGCATGCAAATGGTGCTTTTGGCAGAACGCGCGTGTGGATTTCTACCAAACGACGTGAAAAGCATGCCGATGCTGCTCTTTTTAGCACCCGCACATGGATTTGTGCCAAAACGCGTTTTAAGCATGCGCATGCATCTTTTGGTAGACGCGGACGCAGTTTTCTGCAAAACCACACGGTATGCATGCAAATGGTGCTTTTGGCAGAACGCGCGCGTGGATTTCTACCAAACGACGTGAAAAGCATGCCGATGCTGCTCTTTTTAACATCCGCACATGGATTTGTGCCAAAACGCGTTTTTAGCATGCACATGCATCTTTTGGTAGACGCGGACGCAGTTTTCTGCAAAACCACACGATATGCATGCAAATAGTGCTTTTGGCAGAACGCGCGCGTGGATTTCTACCAAACGACGTGAAAAGCATGCCGATGCTGCTCTTTTTAGCACCCGCACATGGATTTGTGCCAAAACGCGTTTTAAGCATGCGCATGCATCTTTTGGTAGACGCGGACGCAGTTTTCTGCAAAACCACACGATAGGCATGCAAATGGTGCTTTTGGCAGAACGCGCGTGTGGATTTCTACCAAACGACGTGAAAAGCATGCCGATGCTGCTCTTTTTAGCACCCGCACATGGATTTGTGCCAAAACGCGTTTTAAGCATGCGCATGCATCTTTTGGTAGACGCGGACGCAGTTTTCTGCAAAACCACACGATATGCATGCAAATGGTGCTTTTGGCAGAACGCGCGCGTGGATTCCTACCAAACGACGTGAAAAGCATGCCGATGCTGCTCTTTTTAACATCCGCACATGGATTTGTGCCAAAACGCGTTTTAAGCATGCGCATGCATCTTTTGGTAGACGCGGACGCAGTTTTCTGCAAAACCACACGATAGGCATGCAAATGGTGCTTTTGGCAGAACGCGCGCGTGGATTTCTACCAAACGACGTGAAAAGCATGCCGATGCTGCTCTTTTTAGCACCCGCACATGGATTTGTGCCAAAACGCGTTTTTAGCATGCGCATGCATCTTTTGGTATACGCGGACGCAGTTTTCTGCAAAACCACACGATATGCATGCAAATGGTGCTTTTGGCAGAACGCGCGCGTGGATTTCTACCAAACGACGTGAAAAGCATGCCGATGCTGCTCTTTTTAACATCCGCACATGGATTTGTGCCAAAACGCGTTTTAAGCATGCGCATGCATCTTTTGGTAGACGCGGACGCAGTTTTCTGCAAAACCACACGATAGGCATGCAAATGGTGCTTTTGGCAGAACGCGCGCGTGGATTTCTACCAAACGACGTGAAAAGCATGCCGATGCTGCTCTTTTTAGCACCCGCACATGGATTTGTGCCAAAACGCGTTTTTAACATGCACATGCATCTTTTGGTAGACGCGGACGCAGTTTTCTGCAAAACCACACGATATGCATGCAAATGGTGCTTTTGGCAGAACGCGCGTGTGGATTTCTACCAAACGACGTGAAAAGCATGCCGATGCTGCTCTTTTTAACATCCGCACATGGATTTGTGCCAAAACGCGTTTTAAGCATGCGCATGCATCTTTTGGTAGACGCGGACGCAGTTTTCTGCAAAACCACACGATAGGCATGCAAATGGTGCTTTTGGCAGAACGCGCGCGTGGATTTCTACCAAACGACGTGAAAAGCATGCCGATGCTGCTCTTTTTACCACCCGCACATGGATTTGTGCCAAAACGCGTTTTTAGCATGCACATGCATCTTTTGGTAGACGCGGACGCAGTTTTCTGCAAAACCACACGATATGCATGCAAATGGTGCTTTTGGCAGAACGCGCGTGTGGATTTCTACCAAACGACGTGAAAAGCATGCCGATGCTGCTCTTTTTAGCACCCGCACATGGATTTGTGCCAAAACGCGTTTTAAGCATGCGCATGCATCTTTTGGTAGACGCGGACGCAGTTTTCTGCAAAACCACACGATATGCATGCAAATGGTGCTTTTGGCAGAACGCGCGCGTGGATTTCTACCAAACGACGTGAAAAGCATGCCGATGCTGCTCTTTTTAACATCCGCACATGGATTTGTGCCAAAGCGCGTTTTAAGCATGCGCATGCATCTTTCGGTAGACGCGGACGCAGTTTTCTGCAAAACCACACGATATGCATGCAAATGGTGCTTTTGGCAGAACGCGCGCGTGGATTTCTACCAAACGACGTGAAAAGCATGCCGATGCTGCTCTTTTTAACACCCGCACATGGATTTGTGCCAAAACGCGTTTTAAGCATGCGCATGCATCTTTTGGTAGACGCGGACGCAGTTTTCTGCAAAACCACACGATATGCATGCAAATGGTGCTTTTGGCAGAACGCGCGCGTGGATTTCTACCAAACGACGTGAAAAGCATGCCGATGCTGCTCTTTTTAACATCCGCCCATGGATTTGTGCCAAAGCGCGTTTTAAGCATGCGCATGCATCTTTTGGTAGACGCGGACGCAGTTTTCTGCAAAACCACACGATAGGCATGCAAATGGTGCTTTTGGCAGAACGCGCGTGTGGATTTCTACCAAACGACGTGAAAAGCATGCCGATGCTGCTCTTTTTAGCACCCGCACATGGATTTGTGCCAAAACGCGTTTTAAGCATGCGCATGCATCTTTTGGTAGACGCGGACGCAGTTTTCTGCAAAACCACACGATATGCATGCAAATGGTGGTTTTGGCAGAACGCGCGCGTGGATTTCTACCAAACGACGTGAAAAGCATGCCGATGCTGCTCTTTTTAGCACCCGCACATGGATTTGTGCCAAAACGCGTTTTTAGCATGCACATGCATCTTTTGGTAGACGCGGACGCAGTTTTCTGCAAAACCACCCGATATGCATGCAAATGGTGCTTTTGGCAGAACGCGCGTGTGGATTTCTACCAAACGACGTGAAAAGCATGCCGATGCTGCTCTTTTTAGCACCCGCACATGGATTTGTGCCAAAACGCGTTTTAAGCATGCGCATGCATCTTTTGGTAGACGCGGACGCAGTTTTCTGCAAAACCACACGATATGCATGCAAATGATGCTTTTGGCAGAACGCGCGCGTGGATTTCTACCAAACGACGTGAAAAGCATGCCGATGCTGCTCTTTTTAGCACCCGCACATGGATTTGTGCCAAAACGCGTTTTTAGCATGCACATGCATCTTTTGGTAGACGCGGACGCAGTTTTCTGCAAAACCACACGATATGCATGCAAATGGTGCTTTTGGCACAACGCGCGTGTGGATTTCTACCAAACGACGTGAAAAGCATGCCGATGCTGCTCTTTTTAGCACCCGCACATGGATTTGTGCCAAAACGCGTTTTAAGCATGCGCATGCATCTTTTGGTAGACGCGGACGCAGTTTTCTGCAAAACCACACGATATGCATGCAAATGGTGCTTTTGGCAGAACGCGCGCGTGGATTTCTACCAAACGACGTGAAAAGCATGCCGATGCTGCTCTTTTTAGCACCCGCACATGGATTTGTGCCAAAACGCGTTTTTAGCATGCACATGCATCTTTTGGTAGGCGCGGACGCAGTTTTCTGCAAAACCACACGATATGCATGCAAATGGTGCTTTCGGCAGAACGCGCGTGTGGATTTCTACCAAACGACGTGAAAAGCATGCCGATGCTGCTCTTTTTAACATCCGCACATGGATTTGTGCCAAAGCGCGTTTTAAGCATGCGCATGCACCTTTTGGTAGACGCGGACGCAGTTTTCTGCAAAACCACACGATAGGCATGCAAATGGTGCTTTTGGCAGAACGCGCGTGTGGATTTCTACCAAACGACGTGAAAAGCATGCCGATGCTGCTCTTTTTAGCACCCGCACATGGATTTGTGCCAAAACGCGTTTTAAGCATGCGCATGCATCTTTTGGTAGACGCGGACGCAGTTTTCTGCAAAACCACACGATATGCATGCAAATGGTGGTTTTGGCAGAACGCGCGCGTGGATTTCTACCAAACGACGTGTAAAGCATGCCGATGCTGCTCTTTTTAGCACCCGCACATGGATTTGTGCCAAAACGCGTTTTTAGCATGCACATGCATCTTTTGGTAGACGCGGACGCAGTTTTCTGCAAAACCACCCGATATGCATGCAAATGGTGCTTTTGGCAGAACGCGCGTGTGGATTTCTACCAAACGACGTGAAAAGCATGCCGATGCTGCTCTTTTTAGCACCCGCACATGGATTTGTGCCAAAACGCGTTTTAAGCATGCGCATGCATCTTTTGGTAGACGCGGACGCAGTTTTCTGCAAAACCACACGATATGCATGCAAATGGTGCTTTTCGCAGAACGCGCGCGTGGATTTCTACCAAACGACGTGAAAAGCATGCCGATGCTGCTCTTTTTAACATCCGCACATGGATTTGTGCCAAAACGCGTTTTAAGCATGCGCATGCATCTTTTGGTAGACGCGGACGCAGTTTTCTGCAAAACCACACGATAGGCATGCAAATGGTGCTTTTGGCAGAACGCGCGCGTGGATTTCTACCAAACAACGTGAAAAGCATGCCGATGCTGCTCTTTTTAGCACCCGCACATGGATTTGTGCCAAAACGCGTTTTAAGCATGCGCATGCATCTTTTGGTAGACGCGGACGCAGTTTTCTGCAAAACCACACGATATGCATGCAAATGGTGCTTTTGGCAGAACGCGCGCGTGGATTTCTACCAAACGACGTGAAAAGCATGCCGATGCTGCTCTTTTTAGCACCCGCACATGGATTTGTGCCAAAACGCGTTTTTAGCATGCACATGCATCTTTTGGTAGACGCGGACGCAGTTTTCTGCAAAACCACACGGTATGCATGCAAATGGTGCTTTTGGCAGAACGCGCGCGTGGATTTCTACCAAACGACGTGAAAAGCATGCCGATGCTGCTCTTTTTAGCACCCGCACATGGATTTGTGCCAAAACGCGTTTTAAGCATGCGCATGCATCTTTTGGTAGACGCGGACGCAGCTTTCTGCAAAACCACACGATATGCATGCAAATGGTGCTTTTGGCAGAACGCGCGCGTGGATTTCTACCAAACGACGTGAAAAGCATGCCGATGCTGCTCTTTTTAACATCCGCACATGGATTTTGTGCCAAAACGCGTTTTAAGCATGCGCATGCATCTTTTGGTAGACGCGGACGCAGTTTTCAGCAAAACCACACGATAGGCATGCAAATGGTGCTTTTGGCAGAACGCGCGCGTGGATTTCTACCAAACGACGTGAAAAGCATGCCGATGCTGCTCTTTTTAGCACCCGCACATGGATTTGTGCCAAAACGCGTTTTAAGCATGCGCATGCATCTTTTGGTAGACGCGGACGCAGTTTTCTGCAAAACCACACGATATGCATGCAAATGGTGCTTTTGGCAGAACGCGCGCGTGGATTTCTACCAAACGACGTGAAAAGCATGCCGATGCTGCTCTTTTTAACATCCGCACATGGATTTGTGCCAAAGCGCGTTTTAAGCATGCGCATGCATCTTTTGGTAGACGCGGACGCAGTTTTCTGCAAAACCACACGATAGGCATGCAAATGGTGCTTTTGGCAGAACGCGCGCGTGGATTTCTACCAAACGACGTGAAAAAGCATGCCGATGCTGCTCTTTTTAGCACCCGCACATGGATTTGTGCCAAAACGCGTTTTTAGCATGCACATGCATCTTTTGGTAGGCGCGGACGCAGTTTTCTGCAAAACCACACGATATGCATGCAAATGGTGCTTTTGGCAGAACGCGCGTGTGGATTTCTACCAAACGACGTGAAAAGCATGCCGATGCTGCTCTTTTTAGCACCCGCACATGGATTTGTGCCAAAACGCGTTTTAAGCATGCGCATGCATCTTTTGGTAGACGCGGACGCAGTTTTCTGCAAAACCACACGATATGCATGCAAATGGTGCTTTTGGCAGAACGCGCGCGTGGATTTCTACCAAACGACGTGAAAAGCATGCCGATGCTGCTCTTTTTAACATCCGCACATGGATTTGTGCCAAAGCGCGTTTTAAGCATGCGCATGCATCTTTTGGTAGACGCGGACGCAGTTTTCTGCAAAACCACACGATAGGCATGCAAATGGTGCTTTTGGCAGAACGCGCGTGTGGATTTCTACCAAACGACGTGAAAAGCATGCCGATGCTGCTCTTTTTAGCACCCGCACATGGATTTGTGCCAAAACGCGTTTTAAGCATGCGCATGCATCTTTTGGTAGACGCGGACGCAGTTTTCTGCAAAACCACACGATATGCATGCAAATGGTGCTTTTGGCAGAACGCGCGCGTGGATTTCTACCAAACGACGTGAAAAGCATGCCGATGCTGCTCTTTTTAACATCCGCACATGGATTTGTGCCAAAACGCGTTTTAAGCATGCGCATGCATCTTTTGGTAGACGCGGACGCAGTTTTCTGCAAAACCACACGATAGGCATGCAAATGGTGCTTTTGGCAGAACGCGCGCGTGGATTTCTACCAAACGACGTGAACAGCATGCCGATGGTGCTCTTTTTAGCACCCGCACATGGATTTGTGCCAAAACGCGTTTTTAGCATGCACATGCATCTTTTGGTAGACGCGGATGCAGTTTTCTGCAAAACCACACGATATGCATGCAAATGGTGGTTTTGGCAGAACGCGCGTGTGGATTTCTACCAAACGACGTGAAAAGCATGCCGATGCTGCTCTTTTTAGCACCCGCACATGGATTTGTGCCAAAACGCGTTTTAAGCATGCGCATGCATCTTTTGGTAGACGCGGACGCAGTTTTCTGCAAAACCACACGATATGCATGCAAATGGTGCTTTTGGCAGAACGCGCGCGTGGATTTCTACCAAACGACGTGAAAACATGCCGATGCTGCTCTTTTTAACATCCGCACATGGATTTGTGCCAAAGCGCGTTTTAAGCATGCGCATGCATCTTTTGGTAGACGCGGACGCAGTTTTCTGCAAAACCACACGATATGCATGCAAATGGTGCTTTTGGCAGAACGCGCGTGTGGATTTCTACGAAACGACGTGAAAAGCATGCCGATGCTGCTCTTTTTTAGCACCCGCACATGGATTTGTGCCAAAACGCGTTTTAAGCATGCGCATGCATCTTTTGGTAGACGCGGACGCAGTTTTCTGCAAAACCACACGATATGCATGCAAATGGTGCTTTTGGCAGAACGCGCGCGTGGATTTCTACCAAACGACGTGAAAAGCATGCCGATGCTGCTCTTTTTAACATCCGCACATGGATTTGTGCCAAAGCGCGTTTTAAGCATGCGCATGCATCTTTTGGTAGACGCGGACGCAGTTTTCTGCAAAACCACACGATAGGCATGCAAATGGTGCTTTTGGCAGAACGCGCGTGTGGATTTCTACCAAACGACGTGAAAAGCATGCCGATGCTGCTCTTTTTAGCACCCGCACATGGATTTGTGCCAAAACGCGTTTTAAGCATGCGCATGCATCTTTTGGTAGACGCGGACGCAGTTTTCTGCAAAACCACACGATATGCATGCAAATGGTGCTTTTGCAGAACGCGCGCGTGGATTTCTACCAAACGACGTGAAAAGCATGCCGATGCTGCTCTTTTTAACATCCGCACATGGATTTGTGCCAAAACGCGTTTTAAGCATGCGCATGCATCTTTTGGTAGACGCGGACGCAGTTTTCTGCAAAACCACACGATAGGCATGCAAATGGTGCTTTTGGCAGAACGCGCGCGTGGATTTCTACCAAACGACGTGAAAAGCATGCCGATGGTGCTCTTTTTAGCACCCGCACATGGATTTGTGCCAAAACGCGTTTTTAGCATGCACATGCATCTTTTGGTAGACGCGGATGCAGTTTTCTGCAAAACCACACGATATGCATGCAAATGGTGGTTTTGGCAGAAAGCGCGTGTGGATTTCTACCAAACGACGTGAAAAGCATGCCGATGCTGCTCTTTTTAGCACCCGCACATGGATTTGTGCCAAAACGCGTTTTAAGCATGCGCATGCATCTTTTGGTAGACGCGGACGCAGTTTTCTGCAAAACCACACGATATGCATGCAAATGGTGCTTTTGGCAGAACGCGCGCGTGGATTTCTACCAAACGACGTGAAAAGCATGCCGATGCTGCTCTTTTTAACATCCGCACATGGATTTGTGCCAAAGCGCGTTTTAAGCATGCGCATGCATCTTTTGGTAGACGCGGACGCAGTTTTCTGCAAAACCACACGATATGCATGCAAATGGTGCTTTTGGCAGAACGCGCGTGTAGATTTCTACCAAACGACGTGAAAAGCATGCCGATGCTGCTCTTTTTAGCACCCGCACATGGATTTGTGCCAAAACGCGTTTTAAGCATGCGCATGCATCTTTTGGTAGACGCGGACGCAGTTTTCTGCAAAACCACACGATATGCATGCAAATGGTGCTTTTGGCAGAACGCGCGCGTGGATTTCTACCAAACGACGTGAAAAGCATGCCGATGCTGCTCTTTTTAACATCCGCACATGGATTTGTGCCAAAGCGCGTTTTAAGCATGCGCATGCATCTTTTGGTAGACGCGGACGCAGTTTTCTGCAAAACCACACGATAGGCATGCAAATGGTGCTTTTGGCAGAACGCGCGTGTGGATTTCTACCAAACGACGTGAAAAGCATGCCGATGCTGCTCTTTTTAGCACCCGCACATGGATTTGTGCCAAAACGCGTTTTAAGCATGCGCATGCATCTTTTGGTAGACGCGGACGCAGTTTTCTGCAAAACCACAAGATATGCATGCAAATGGTGCTTTTGGCAGAACGCGCGTGTGGATTTCAACCAAACGACGTGAAAAGCATGCCGATGCTGCTCTTTTTAGCACCCGCACATGGATTTGTGCCAAAACGCGTTTTAAGCATGCGCATGCATCTTTTGGTAGACGCGGACGCAGTTTTCTGCAAAACCACACGATATGCATGCAAATGGTGCTTTTGGCAGAACGCGCGCGTGGATTTCTACCAAACGACGTGAAAAGCATGCCGATGCTGCTCTTTTTAACATCCGCACATGGATTTGTGCCAAAGCGCGTTTTAAGCATGCGCATGCATCTTTTGGTAGACGCGGACGCAGTTTTCTGCAAAACCACACGATAGGCATGCAAATGGTGCTTTTGGCAGAACGCGCGTGTGGATTTCTACCAAACGACGTGAAAAGCATGCCGATGCTGCTCTTTTTAGCACCCGCACATGGATTTGTGCCAAAACGCGTTTTAAGCATGCGCATGCATCTTTTGGTAGACGCGGACGCAGTTTTCTGCAAAACCACACGATATGCATGCAAATGGTGCTTTTGGCAGAACGCGCGCGTGGATTTCTACCAAACGACGTGAAAAGCATGCCGATGCTGCTCTTTTTAACATCCGCACATGGATTTGTGCCAAAGCGCGTTTTAAGCATGCGCATGCATCTTTTGGTAGACGCGGACGCAGTTTTCTGCAAAACCACACGATAGGCATGCAAATGGTGCTTTTGGCAGAACGCGCGTGTGGATTTCTACCAAACGACGTGAAAAGCATGCCGATGCTGCTCTTTTTAGCACCCGCACATGGATTTGTGCCAAAACGCGTTTTAAGCATGCGCATGCATCTTTTGGTAGACGCGGACGCAGTTTTCTGCAAAACCACAAGATATGCATGCAAATGGTGCTTTTGGCAGAACGCGCGTGTGGATTTCTACCAAACGACGTGAAAAGCATGCCGATGCTGCTCTTTTTAGCACCCGCACATGGATTTGTGCCAAAACGCGTTTTAAGCATGCGCATGCATCTTTTGGTAGACGCGGACGCAGTTTTCTGCAAAACCACACGATATGCATGCAAATGGTGCTTTTGGCAGAACGCGCGCGTGGATTTCTACCAAACGACGTGAAAAGCATGCCGATGCTGCTCTTTTTAACATCCGCACATGGATTTGTGCCAAAGCGCGTTTTAAGCATGCGCATGCATCTTTTGGTAGACGCGGACGCAGTTTTCTGCAAAACCACACGATAGGCATGCAAATGGTGCTTTTGGCAGAACGCGCGTGTGGATTTCTACCAAACGACGTGAAAAGCATGCCGATGCTGCTCTTTTTAGCACCCGCACATGGATTTGTGCCAAAACGCGTTTTAAGCATGCGCATGCATCTTTTGGTAGACGCGGACGCAGTTTTCTGCAAAACCACAAGATATGCATGCAAATGGTGCTTTTGGCAGAACGCGCGCGTGGATTTCTACCAAACGACGTGAAAAGCATGCCGATGCTGCTCTTTTTAACATCCGCACATGGATTTGTGCCAAAACGCGTTTTAAGCATGCGCATGCATCTTTTGGTAGACGCGGACGCAGTTTTCTGCAAAACCACACGATAGGCATGCAAATGGTGCTTTTGGCAGAACGCGCGTGTGGATTTCTACCAAACGACGTGAAAAGCATGCCGATGCTGCTCTTTTTAGCACCCGCACATGGATTTGTGCCAAAACGCGTTTTAAGCATGCGCATGCATCTTTTGGTAGACGCGGACGCAGTTTTCTGCAAAACCACACGATATGCATGCAAATGGTGCTTTTGGCAGAACGCGCGCGTGGATTTCTACCAAACGACGTGAAAAGCATGCCGATGCTGCTCTTTTTAGCACCCGCACATGGATTTGTGCCAAAACGCGTTTTAAGCATGCGCATGCATCTTTTGGTAGACGCGGACGCAGTTTTCTGCAAAACCACACGATATGCATGCAAATGGTGCTTTTGGCAGAACGCGCGCGTGGATTTCTACCAAACGACGTGAAAAGCATGCCGATGCTGCTCTTTTTGACATCCGCACATGGATTTGTGCCAAAGCGCGTTTTAAGCATGCGCATGCATCTTTTGGTAGACGCGGACGCAGTTTTCTGCAAAACCACAGGATAGCATG
>NW_027460527.1:0-62919 GCF_050947875.1 Dermacentor variabilis | reverse complement strand
GCTTAAAACGCGCTTTGGCACAAATCCATGTGCGGATGTTAAAAAGAGCAGCATCGGCATGCTTTTCACGTCGTTTGGTAGAAATCCACGCGCGCGTTCTGCCAAAAGCACCATTTGCATGCCTATCGTGTGGTTTTGCAGAAAACTGCGTCCGCGTCTACCAAAAGATGCATGCGCATGCTTAAAACGCGTTTTGGCACAAATCCATGTGCGGGTGCTAAAAAGAGCAGCATCGGCATGCTTTTCACGTCGTTTGGTAGAAATCCACACGCGCGTTCTGCCAAAAGCACCATTTGCATGCCTATCGTGTGGTTTTGCAGAAAACTGCGTCCGCGTCTACCAAAAGATGCATGCGCATGCTTAAAACGCGCTTTGGCACAAATCCATGTGCGGATGTTAAAAAGAGCAGCATCGGCATGCTTTTCACGTCGTTTGGTAGAAATCCACACGCGCGTTCTGCCAAAAGCACCATTTGCATGCATATCGTGTGGTTTTGCAGAAAACTGCGTCCGCGTCTACCAAAAGATGCATGCGCATGCTAAAAACGCGTTTTGGCACAAATCCATGTGCGGATGTTAAAAAGAGCAGCATCGGCATGCTTTTCACGTCGTTTGGTAGAAATCCACGCGCGCGTTCTGCCAAAAGCACCATTTGCATGCATATCGTGTGGTTTTGCAGAAAGCTGCGTCCGCTTCTACCAAAAGATGCATGCGCATGCTTAAAACGCGTTTTGGCACAAATCCATGTGCGGGTGCTAAAAAGAGCAGCATCGGCATGCTTTTCACGTCGTTTGGTAGAAATCCACACGCGCGTTCTGCCAAAAGCACCATTTGCATGCCTATCGTGTGGTTTTGCAGAAAACTGCGTCCGCGTCTACCAAAAGATGCATGCGCATGCTTAAAACGCGCTTTGGCACAAATCCATGTGCGGATGTTAAAAAGAGCAGCATCGGCATGCTTTTCACGTCGTTTGGTAGAAATCCACGCGCGCGTTCTGCCAAAAGCACCATTTGCATGCATATCGTGTGGTTTTGCAGAAAACTGCGTCCGCGTCTACCAAAAGATGCATCCGCATGCTTAAAACGCGTTTTGGCACAAATCCATGTGCGGGTGCTACAAAGAGCAGCATCGGCATGCTTTTCACGTCGTTTGGTAGAAATCCACACGCGCGTTCTGCCAAAAGCACCATTTGCATGCCTATCGTGTGGTTTTGCAGAAAACTGCGTCCGCGTCTACCAAAAGATGCATGCGCATGCTTAAAACGCGCTTTGGCACAAATCCACGTGCGGATGTTAAAAAGAGCAGCATCGGCATGCTTTTCACGTCGTTTGGTAGAAATCCACGCGCGCGTTCTGCCAAAAGCACCATTTGCATGCATATCGTGTGGTTTTGCAGAAAACTGCGTCCGCGTCTACCAAAAGATGCATGCGCATGCTAAAAACGCGTTTTGGCACAAATCCATGTGCGGATGTTAAAAAGAGCAGCATCGGCATGCTTTTCACGTCGTTTGGTAGAAATCCACACGCGCGTTCTGCCAAAAGCACCATTTGCATGCATATCGTGTGGTTTTGCAGAAAACTGCGTCCGCGTCTACCAAAAGATGCATGCGCATGCTAAAAACGCGTTTTGGCACAAATCCATGTGCGGATGTTAAAAAGAGCAGCATCGGCGTGCTTTTCACGTCGTTTGGTAGAAATCCACACGCGCGTTCTGCCAAAAGCACCATTTGCATGCCTATCGTGTGGTTTTGCAGAAAACTGCGTCCGCGTCTACCAAAAGATGCATGCGCATGCTTAAAACGCGCTTTGGCACAAATCCATGTGCGGATTTTAAAAAAGGGCAGCATCGGCATGCTTTTCACGTCGTTTGGTAGAAATCCACACGCGCGTTCTGCCAAAAGCACCATTTGCATGCATATCGTGTGGTTTTGCAGAAAACTGCGTCCGCGTCTACCAAAAGATGCATGTGCATGCTAAAAACGCGTTTTGGCACAAATCCATGTGCGGGTGCTAAAAAGAGCAGCATCGGCATGCTTTTCACGTCGTTTGGTAGAAATCCACGCGCGCGTTCTGCCAAAAGCACCATTTGCATGCCTATCGTGTGGTTTTGCAGAAAACTGCGTCCGCGTCTACCAAAAGATGCATGCGCATGCTTAAAACGCGTTTTGGCACAAATCCATGTGCGGATGTTAAAAAGAGCAGCATCGGCATGCTTTTCACGTCGTTTGGTAGAAATCCACGCGCGCGTTCTGCCAAAAGCACCATTTGCATGCATATCGTGTGGTTTTGCAGAAAACTGCGTTCGCGTCTACCAAAAGATGCATGCGCATGCTTAAAACGCGTTTTGGCACAAATCCATGTGCGGGTGCTAAAAAGAGCAGCATCGGCATGCTTTTCACGTCGTTTGGTAGAAATCCACACGCGCGTTCTGCCAAAAGCACCATTTGCATGCCTATCGTGTGGTTTTGCAGAAAACTGCGTCCGCGTCTACCAAAAGATGCATGCGCATGCTTAAAACGCGCTTTGGCACAAATCCATGTGCGGATGTTAAAAAGAGCAGCATCGGCATTCTTTTCACGTCGTTTGGTAGAAATCCACGCGCGCGTTCTGCCAAAAGCACCATTTGCATGCATATCGTGTGGTTTTGCAGAAAACTGCGTCCGCGTCTACCAAAAGATGCATGCGCATGCTTAAAACGCGCTTTGGCACAAATCCATGTGCGGATGTTAAAAAGAGCAGCATCGGCATGCTTTTCACGTCGTTTGGTAGAAATCCACACGCGCGTTCTGCCAAAAGCACCATTTGCATGCATATCGTGTGGTTTTGCAGAAAACTGCGTCCGCGTCTACCAAAAGATGCATGTGCATGCTAAAAACGCGTTTTGGCACAAATCCATGTGCGGGTGCTAAAAAGAGCAGCATCGGCATGCTTTTCACGACGTTTGGTAGAAATCCACGCGCGCGTTCTGCCAAAAGCACCATTTGCATGCCTATGGTGTGGTTTTGCAGAAAACTGCGTCCGCGTCTACCAAAAGATGCATGCGCATGCTTAAAACGCGTTTTGGCACAAATCCATGTGCGGGTGCTAAAAAGAGCAGCATCGGCATGCTTTTCACGTCGTTTGGTAGAAATCCACACGCGCGTTCTGCCAAAAGCACCATTTGCATGCCCATCGTGTGGTTTTGCAGAAAACTGCGTCCGCGTCTACCAAAAGATGCATGCGCATGCTTAAAACGCGCTTTGGCACAAATCCATGTGCGGATGTTAAAAAGAGCAGCATCGGCATGCTTTTCACGTCGTTTGGTAGAAATCCACGCGCGCGTTCTGCCAAAAGCACCATTTGCATGCATATCGTGTGGTTTTGCAGAAAACTGCGTCCGCGTCTACCAAAAGATGCATCCGCATGCTTAAAACGCGTTTTGGCACAAATCCATGTGCGGGTGCTACAAAGAGCAGCATCGGCATGCTTTTCACGTCGTTTGGTAGAAATCCACACGCGCGTTCTGCCAAAAGCACCATTTGCATGCCTATCGTGTGGTTTTGCAGAAAACTGCGTCCGCGTCTACCAAAAGATGCATGCGCATGCTTAAAACGCGCTTTGGCACAAATCCACGTGCGGATGTTAAAAAGAGCAGCATCGGCATGCTTTTCACGTCGTTTGGTAGAAATCCACGCGCGCGTTCTGCCAAAAGCACCATTTGCATGCATATCGTGTGGTTTTGCAGAAAACTGCGTCGCGTCTACCAAAAGATGCATGCGCATGCTAAAAACGCGTTTTGGCACAAATCCATGTGCGGATGTTAAAAAGAGCAGCATCGGCATGCTTTTCACGTCGTTTGGTAGAAATCCACACGCGCGTTCTGCCAAAAGCACCATTTGCATGCATATCGTGTGGTTTTGCAGAAAACTGCGTCCGCGTCTACCAAAAGATGCATGCGCATGCTAAAAACGCGTTTTGGCACAAATCCATGTGCGGATGTTAAAAAGAGCAGCATCGGCATGCTTTTCACGTCGTTTGGTAGAAATCCACACGCGCGTTCTGCCAAAAGCACCATTTGCATGCCTATCGTGTGGTTTTGCAGAAAACTGCGTCCGCGTCTACCAAAAGATGCATGCGCATGCTTAAAACGCGCTTTGGCACAAATCCATGTGCGGATTTTAAAAAAGGGCAGCATCGGCATGCTTTTCACGTCGTTTGGTAGAAATCCACACGCGCGTTCTGCCAAAAGCACCATTTGCATGCATATCGTGTGGTTTTGCAGAAAACTGCGTCCGCGTCTACCAAAAGATGCATGTGCATGCTAAAAACGCGTTTTGGCACAAATCCATGTGCGGGTGCTAAAAAGAGCAGCATCGGCATGCTTTTCACGTCGTTTGGTAGAAATCCACGCGCGCGTTCTGCCAAAAGCACCATTTGCATGCCTATCGTGTGGTTTTGCAGAAAACTGCGTCCGCGTCTACCAAAAGATGCATGCGCATGCTTAAAACGCGTTTTGGCACAAATCCATGTGCGGATGTTAAAAAGAGCAGCATCGGCATGCTTTTCACGTCGTTTGGTAGAAATCCACGCGCGCGTTCTGCCAAAAGCACCATTTGCATGCATATCGTGTGGTTTTGCAGAAAACTGCGTTCGCGTCTACCAAAAGATGCATGCGCATGCTTAAAACGCGTTTTGGCACAAATCCATGTGTGGGTGCTAAAAAGAGCAGCATCGGCATGCTTTTCACGTCGTTTGGTAGAAATCCACACGCGCGTTCTGCCAAAAGCACCATTTGCATGCCTATCGTGTGGTTTTGCAGAAAACTGCGTCCGCGTCTACCAAAAGGTGCATGCGCATGCTTAAAACGCGCTTTGGCACAAATCCATGTGCGGATGTTAAAAAGAGCAGCATCGGCATTCTTTTCACGTCGTTTGGTAGAAATCCACGCGCGCGTTCTGCCAAAAGCACCATTTGCATGCATATCGTGTGGTTTTGCAGAAAACTGCGTCCGCGTCTACTAAAAGATGCATGCGCATGCTTAAAACGCGCTTTGGCACAAATCCATGTGCGGATGTTAAAAAGGGCAGCATCGGCATGCTTTTCACGTCGTTTGGTAGAAATCCACACGCGCGTTCTGCCAAAAGCACCATTTGCATGCATATCGTGTGGTTTTGCAGAAAACTGCGTCCGCGTCTACCAAAAGATGCATGTGCATGCTAAAAACGCGTTTTGGCACAAATCCATGTGCGGGTGCTAAAAAGAGCAGCATCGGCATGCTTTTCACGTCGTTTGGTAGAAATCCACGCGCGCGTTCTGCCAAAAGCACCATTTGCATGCCTATGGTGTGGTTTTGCAGAAAACTGCGTCCGCGTCTACCAAAAGATGCATGCGCATGCTTAAAACGCGTTTTGGCACAAATCCATGTGCGGGTGCTAAAAAGAGCAGCATCGGCATGCTTTTCACGTCGTTTGGTAGAAATCCACACGCGCGTTCTGCCAAAAGCACCATTTGCATGCCTATCGTGTGGTTTTGCAGAAAACTGCGTCCGCGTCTACCAAAAGATGCATGCGCATGCTTAAACGCGCTTTGGCACAAATCCATGTGCGGATGTTAAAAAGAGCAGCATCGGCATGCTTTTCACGTCGTTTGGTAGAAATCCACACGCGCGTTCTGCCAAAAGCACCATTTGCATGCATATCGTGTGGTTTTGCAGAAAACTGCGTCCGCGTCTACCAAAAGATGCATGCGCATGCTAAAAACGCGTTTTGGCACAAATCCATGTGCGGATGTTAAAAAGAGCAGCATCGGCATGCTTTTCACGTCGTTTGGTAGAAATCCACGCGCGCGTTCTGCCAAAAGCACCATTTGCATGCATATCGTGTGGTTTTGCAGAAAACTGCGTCCGCGTCTACCAAAAGATGCATGCGCATGCTTAAAACGCGTTTTGGCACAAATCCATGTGCGGGTGCTAAAAAGAGCAGCATCGGCATGCTTTTCACGTCGTTTGGTAGAAATCCACACGCGCGTTCTGCCAAAAGCACCATTTGCATGCATATCGTGTGGTTTTGCAGAAAACTGCGTCCGCGTCTACCAAAAGATGCATGTGCATGCTAAAAACGCGTTTTGGCACAAATCCATGTGCGGGTGCTAAAAAGAGCAGCATCGGCATGCTTTTCACGTCGTTTGGTAGAAATCCACGCGCGCGTTCTGCCAAAAGCACCATTTGCATGCCTATCGTGTGGTTTTGCAGAAAACTGCGTCCGCGTCTACCAAAAGATGCATGCGCATGCTTAAAACGCGTTTTGGCACAAATCCATGTGCGGATGTTAAAAAGAGCAGCATCGGCATGCTTTTCACGTCGTTTGGTAGAAATCCACGCGCGCGTTCTGCCAAAAGCACCATTTGCATGCATATCGTGTGGTTTTGCAGAAACCTGCGTCCGCGTCTACCAAAAGATGCATGCGCATGCTTAAAACGCGTTTTGGCACAAATCCATGTGCGGGTGCTAAAAAGAGCAGCATCGGCATGCTTTTCACGTCGTTTGGTAGAAATCCACACGCGCGTTCTGCCAAAAGCACCATTTGCATGCCTATCGTGTGGTTTTGCAGAAAACTGCGTCCGCGTCTACCAAAAGATGCATGCGCATGCTTAAAACGCGCTTTGGCACAAATCCATGTGCGGATGTTAAAAAGAGCAGCATCGGCATGCTTTTCACGTCGTTTGGTAGAAATCCACGCGCGCATTCTGCCAAAAGCACCATTTGCATGCATATCGTGTGGTTTTGCAGAAAATTGCGTCCGCGTCTACCAAAAGATGCATGCGCATGCTTAAAACGCGTTTTGGCACAAATCTATGTGCGGGTGCTAAAAAGAGCAGCATCGGCATGCTTTTCACGTCGTTTGGTAGAAATCCACACGCGCGTTCTGCCAAAAGCACCATTTGCATGCATATCGTGTGGTTTTGCAGAAAACTGCGTCCGCGTCTACCAAAAGATGCATGCGCATGCTTAAAACGCGCTTTGGCACAAATCCATGTGCGGATGTTAAAAAGAGCAGCGTCGGCATGCTTTTCACGTCGTTTGGTAGAAATCCACGCGCGCGTTCTGCCAAAAGCACCATTTGCATGCATATCGTGTGGTTTTGCAGAAAACTGCGTCCGCGTCTACCAAAAGATGCATGCGCATGCTTAAAACGCGTTTTGGCACAAATCCATGTGCGGGTGCTAAAAAGAGCAGCATCGGCATGCTTTTCACGTCGTTTGGTAGAAATCCACACGCGCGTTCTGCCAAAAGCACCATTTGCATGCATATCGTGTGGTTTTGCAGAAAACTGCGTCCGCGTCTACCAAAAGATGCATGTGCATGCTAAAAACGCGTTTTGGCACAAATCCATGTGCGGGTGCTAAAAAGAGCAGCATCGGCATGCTTTTCACGTCGTTTGGTAGAAATCCACACGCGCGTTCTGCCAAAAGCACCATTTGCATGCATATCGTGTGGTTTTGCAGAAAACTGCGTCCGCGTCTACCAAAAGATGCATGCGCATGCTTAAAACGCGCTTTGGCACAAATCCATGTGCGGATGTTAAAAAGAGCAGCGTCGGCATGCTTTTCACGTCGTTTGGTAGAAATCCACGCGCGCGTTCTGCCAAAAGCACCATTTGCATGCATATCGTGTGGTTTTGCAGAAAACTGCGTCCGCGTCTACCAAAAGATGCATGCGCATGCTTAAAACGCGTTTTGGCACAAATCCATGTGCGGGTGCTAAAAAGAGCAGCATCGGCATGCTTTTCACGTCGTTTGGTAGAAATCCACACGCGCGTTCTGCCAAAAGCACCATTTGCATGCATCTCGTGTGGTTTTGCAGAAAACTGCGTCCGCGTCTACCAAAAGATGCATGTGCATGCTAAAAACGCGTTTTGGCACAAATCCATGTGCGGGTGCTAAAAAGAGCAGCATCGGCATGCTTTTCACGTCGTTTGGTAGAAATCCACGCGCGCGTTCTGCCAAAAGCACCATTTGCATGCCTATCGTGTGGTTTTGCAGAAAACTGCGTCCGCATCTACCAAAAGATGCATGCGCATGCTTAAAACGCGTTTTGGCACAAATCCATGTGCGGATGTTAAAAAGAGCAGCATCGGCATGCTTTTCACGTCGTTTGGTAGAAATCCACGCGCGCGTTCTGCCAAAAGCACCATTTGCATGCATATCGTGTGGTTTTGCAGAAAACTGCGTCCGCGTCTACCAAAAGATGCATGCGCATGCTTAAAACGCGTTTTGGCACAAATCCATGTGCGGGTGCTAAAAAGAGCAGCATCGGCATGCTTTTCACGTCGTTTGGTAGAAATCCACACGCGCGTTCTGCAAAAAGCACCATTTGCATGCCTATCGTGTGGTTTTGCAGAAAACTGCGTCCGCGTCTTCCAAAAGATGCATGCGCATGCTTAAAACGCGCTTTGGCACAAATCCATGTGCGGATGTTAAAAAGAGCAGCATCGGCATGCTTTTCACGTCGTTTGGTAGAAATCCACACGCGCGCTCTGCCAAAAGCACCATTTGCATGCATATCGTGTGGTTTTGCAGAAAACTGCGTCCGCGTCTACCAAAAGATGCATGTGCATGCTAAAAACGCGTTCTGGCACAAATCCATGTGCGGGTGCTAAAAAGAGCAGCATCGGCATGCTTTTCACGTCGTTTGGTAGAAATCCACGCGCGCGTTCTGCCAAAAGCACCATTTGCATGCCTATCGTGTGGTTTTGAAGAAAACTGCGTCCGCGTCTACCAAAAGATGCATGCGCATGCTTAAAACGCGTTTTGGCACAAATCCATGTGCGGATGTTAAAAAGAGCAGCATCGGCATGCTTTTCACGTCGTTTGGTAGAAATCCACACGCGCGTTCTGCCAAAAGCACCATTTGCATGCATATCGTGTGGTTTTGCAGAAAACTGCGTCCGCGTCTACCAAAAGATGCATGTGCATGCTAAAACGCGTTTTGGCACAAATCCATGTGCGGGTGCTAAAAAGAGCAGCATCGGCATGCTTTTCACGTCGTTTGGTAGAAATCCACGCGCGCGTTCTGCCAAAAGCACCATTTGCATGCCTATCGTGTGGTTTTGAAGAAAACTGCGTCCGCGTCTACCAAAAGATGCATGCGCATGCTTAAAACGCGTTTTGGCACAAATCCATGTGCGGATGTTAAAAAGAGCAGCATCGGCATGCTTTTCACGTCGTTTGGTAGAAATCCACGCGCGCGTTCTGCCAAAAGCACCATTTGCATGCATATCGTGTGGTTTTGCAGAAAACTGCGTCCGCGTCTACCAAAAGATGCATGCGCATGCTTAAAACGCGTTTTGGCACAAATCCATGTGCGGGTGCTAAAAAGAGCAGCATCGGCATGCTTTTCACGTCGTTTGGTAGAAATCCACACGCGCGTTCTGCCAAAAGCACCATTTGCATGCCTATCGTGTGGTTTTGCAGAAAACTGCGTCCGCGTCTACCAAAAGATGCATGCGCATGCTTAAAACGCGCTTTGGCACAAATCCATGTGCGGATGTTAAAAAGAGCAGCATCGGCATGCTTTTCACGTCGTTTGGTAGAAATCCACGCGCGCGTTCTGCCAAAAGCACCATTTGCATGCATATCGTGTGGTTTTGCAGAAAACTGCGTCCGCGTCTACCAAAAGATGCATGCGCATGCTTAAAACGCGCTTTGGCACAAATCCATGTGCGGATGTTAAAAAGAGCAGCATCGGCATGCTTTTCACGTCGTTTGGTAGAAATCCACACGCGCGTTCTGCCAAAAGCACCATTTGCATGCATATCGTGTGGTTTTGCAGAAAACTGCGTCCGCGTCTACCAAAAGATGCATGTGCATGCTAAAAACGCGTTTTGGCACAAATCCATGTGCGGGTGCTAAAAAGAGCAGCATCGGCATGCTTTTCACGTCGTTTGGTAGAAATCCACGCGCGCGTTCTGCCAAAAGCACCATTTGCATGCCTATCGTGTGGTTTTGCAGAAAACTGCGTCCGCGTCTACCAAAAGATGCATGCGCATGCTTAAAACGCGTTTTGGCACAAATCCATGTGCGGGTGCTAAAAAGAGCAGCATCGGCATGCTTTTCACGTCGTTTGGTAGAAATCCACACGCGCGTTCTGCCAAAAGCACCATTTGCATGCATATCGTGTGGTTTTGCAGAAAACTGCGTCCGCGTCTACCAAAAGATGCATGTGCATGCTAAAAACGCGTTCTGGCACAAATCCATGTGCGGGTGCTAAAAAGAGCAGCATCGGCATGCTTTTCACGTCGTTTGGTAGAAATCCACGCGCGCGTTCTGCCAAAAGCACCATTTGCATGCCTATCGTGTGGTTTTGAAGAAAACTGCGTCCGCGTCTACCAAAAGATGCATGCGCATGCTTAAAACGCGTTTTGGCACAAATCCATGTGCGGATGTTAAAAAGAGCAGCATCGGCATGCTTTTCACGTCGTTTGGTAGAAATCCACACGCGCGTTCTGCCAAAAGCACCATTTGCATGCATATCGTGTGGTTTTGCAGAAAACTGCGTCCGCGTCTACCAAAAGATGCATGTGCATGCTAAAAACGCGTTTTGGCACAAATCCATGTGCGGGTGCTAAAAAGAGCAGCATCGGCATGCTTTTCACGTCGTTTGGTAGAAATCCACGCGCGCGTTCTGCCAAAAGCACAATTTGCATGCCTATCGTGTGGTTTTGAAGAAAACTGCGTCCGCGTCTACCAAAAGATGCATGCGCATGCTTAAAACGCGTTTTGGCACAAATCCATGTGCGGATGTTAAAAAGAGCAGCATCGGCATGCTTTTCACGTCGTTTGGTAGAAATCCACGCGCGCGTTCTGCCAAAAGCACCATTTGCATGCATATCGTGTGGTTTTGCAGAAAACTGCGTCCGCGTCTACCAAAAGATGCATGCGCATGCTTAAAACGCGTTTTGGCACAATCCATGTGCGGGTGCTAAAAAGAGCAGCATCGGCATGCTTTTCACGTCGTTTGGTAGAAATCCACACGCGCGTTCTGCCAAAAGCACCATTTGCATGCCTATCGTGTGGTTTTGCAGAAAACTGCGTCCGCGTCTACCAAAAGATGCATGCGCATGCTTAAAACGCGCTTTGGCACAAATCCATGTGCGGATGTTAAAAAGAGCAGCATCGGCATGCTTTTCACGTCGTTTGGTAGAAATCCACGCGCGCGTTCTGCCAAAAGCACCATTTGCATGCATATCGTGTGGTTTTGCAGAAAACTGCGTCCGCGTCTACCAAAAGATGCATGCGCATGCTTAAAACGCGCTTTGGCACAAATCCATGTGCGGATGTTAAAAAGAGCAGCATCGGCATGCTTTTCACGTCGTTTGGTAGAAATCCACACGCGCGTTCTGCCAAAAGCACCATTTGCATGCATATCGTGTGGTTTTGCAGAAAACTGCGTCCGCGTCTACCAAAAGATGCATGTGCATGCTAAAAACGCGTTTTGGCACAAATCCATGTGCGGGTGCTAAAAAGAGCAGCATCGGCATGCTTTTCACGTCGTTTGGTAGAAATCCACGCGCGCGTTCTGCCAAAAGCACCATTTGCATGCCTATCGTGTGGTTTTGCAGAAAACTGCGTCAGCGTCTACCAAAAGATGCATGCGCATGCTTAAAACGCGTTTTGGCACAAATCCATGTGCGGGTGCTAAAAAGAGCAGCATCGGCATGCTTTTCACGTCGTTTGGTAGAAATCCACACGCGCGTTCTGCCAAAAGCACCATTTGCATGCATATCGTGTGGTTTTGCAGAAAACTGCGTCCGCGTCTACCAAAAGAGGCATGTGCATGCTAAAAACGCGTTTTGGCACAAATCCATGTGCGGGTCCTAAAAAGAGCAGCATGGGCATGCTTTTCACGTCGTTTGGTAGAAATCCACGCGCGCGTTCTGCCAAAAGCACCATTTGCATGCCTATCGTGTGGTTTTGCAGAAAACTGCGTCCGCGTCTACCAAAAGATGCATGCGCATGCTTAAAACGCGTTTTGGCACAAATCCATGTGCGGATGTTAAAAAGAGCAGCATCGGCATGCTTTTCACGTCGTTTGGTAGAAATCCACGCGCGCGTTCTGCCAAAAGCACCATTTGCATGCATATCGTGTGGTTTTGCAGAAAACTGCGTCCGCGTCTACCAAAAGATGCATGCGCATGCTTAAAACGCGTTTTGGCACAAATCCATGTGCGGGTGCTAAAAAGAGCAGCATCGGCATGCTTTTCACGTCGTTTGGTAGAAATCCACAAGCGCGTTCTGCCAAAAGCACCATTTGCATGCCTATCGTGTGGTTTTGCAGAAAACTGCGTCCGCGTCTACCAAAAGATGCATGCGCATGCTTAAAACGCGTTTTGGCACAAATCCATGTGCGGGTGCTAAAAAGAGCAGCATCGGCATGCTTT
Source organism: Dermacentor variabilis (assembly GCF_050947875.1). Lineage (NCBI taxonomy): Eukaryota > Metazoa > Arthropoda > Arachnida > Ixodida > Ixodidae > Dermacentor > Dermacentor variabilis. The sequence goes on along the minus strand of NW_027460527.1, from coordinate 50,505 downwards.
TCACGTCGTTTGGTAGAAATCCACACGCGCGTTCTGCCAAAAGCACCATTTGCATGCCTATCGTGTGGTTTTGCAGAAAACTGCGTCCGCGTCTACCAAAAGTTGCATGCGCATGCTTAAAACGCGCTTTGGCACAAATCCATGTGCGGATGTTAAAAAGAGCAGCATCGGCATGCTTTTCACGTCGTTTGGTAGAAATCCACGCGCGCGTTCTGCCAAAAGCACCATTTGCATGCATATCGTGTGGTTTTGCAGAAAACTGCGTCCGCGTCTACCAAAAGATGCATGTGCATGCTAAAAACGCGTTTTGGCACAAATCCATGTGCGGATGTTAAAAAGAGCAGCATCGGCATGCTTTTCACGTCGTTTGGTAGAAATCCACGCGCGCGTTCTGCCAAAAGCACCATTTGCATGCATATCGTGTGGTTTTGCAGAAAACTGCGTCCGCGTCTACCAAAAGATGCATGCGCATGCTTAAAACGCGTTTTGGCACAAATCCATGTGCGGGTGCTAAAAAGAGCAGCATCGGCATGCTTTTCACGTCGTTTGGTAGAAATCCACACGCGCGTTCTGCCAAAAGCACCATTTGCATGCCTATCGTGTGGTTTTGCAGAAAACTGCGTCCGCGTCTACCAAAAGATGCATGCGCATGCTTAAAACGCGCTTTGGCACAAATCCATGTGCGGATGTTAAAAAGAGCAGCATCGGCATGCTTTTCACGTCGTTTGGTAGAAATCCACGCGCGCGTTCTGCCAAAAGCACCATTTGCATGCATATCGTGTGGTTTTGCAGAAAACTGCGTCCGCGTCTACCAAAAGATGCATGCGCATGCTTAAAACGCGCTTTGGCACAAATCCATGTGCGGATGTTAAAAAGAGCAGCATCGGCATGCTTTTCACGTCGTTTGGTAGAAATCCACACGCGCGTTCTGCCAAAAGCACCATTTGCATGCATATCGTGTGGTTTTGCAGAAAACTGCGTCCGCGTCTACCAAAAGATGCATGTGCATGCTAAAAACGCGTTTTGGCACAAATCCATGTGCGGGTGCAAAAAAGAGCAGCATCGGCATGCTTTTCACGTCGTTTGGTAGAAATCCACGCGCGCGTTCTGCCAAAAGTACCATTTGCATGCCTATCGTGTGGTTTTGCAGAAAACTGCGTCCGCGTCTACCAAAAGATGCATGCGCATGCTTAAAACGCGTTTTGGCACAAATCCATGTGCGGATGTTAAAAAGAGCAGCGTCGGCATGCTTTTCACGTCGTTTGGTAGAAATCCACGCGCGCGTTCTGCCAAAAGCACCATTTGCATGCATATCGTGTGGTTTTGCAGAAAACTGCGTCCGCGTCTACCAAAAGATGCATGCGCATGCTTAAAACGCGTTTTGGCACAAATCCATGTGCGGGTGCTAAAAAGAGCAGCATCGGCATGCTTTTCACGTCGTTTGGTAGAAATCCACACGCGCGTTCTGCCAAAAGCACCATTTGCATGCCTATCGTGTGGTTTTGCAGAAAACTGCGTCCGCGTCTACCAAAAGATGCATGCGCATGCTTAAAACGCGCTTTGGCACAAATCCATGTGCGGATGTTAAAAAGAGCAGCATCGGCATGCTTTTCACGTCGTTTGGTAGAAATCCACGCGCGCGTTCTGCCAAAAGCACCATTTGCATGCCTATCGTGTGGTTTTGCAGAAAACTGCGTCCGCGTCTACCAAAAGATGCATGCGCATGCTTAAAACGCGTTTTGGCACAAATCCATGTGCGGGTGCTAAAAAGAGCAGCATCGGCATGCTTTTCACGTCGTTTGGTAGAAATCCACACGCGCGTTCTGCCAAAAGCACCATTTGCATGCCTATCGTGTGGTTTTGCAGAAAACTGCGTCCGCGTCTACCAAAAGATGCATGCGCATGCTTAAAACGCGCTTTGGCACAAATCCATGTGCGGATGTTAAAAAGAGCAGCATCGGCATGCTTTTCACGTCGTTTGGTAGAAATCCACACGCGCGTTCTGCCAAAAGCACCATTTGCATGCATATCGTGTGGTTTTGCAGAAAACTGCGTCCGCGTCTACCAAAAGATGCATGCGCATGCTAAAAACGCGTTTTGGCACAAATCCATGTGCGGATGTTAAAAAGAGCAGCATCGGCATGCTTTTCACGTCGTTTGGTAGAAATCCACGCGCGCGTTCTGCCAAAAGCACCATTTGCATGCATATCGTGTGGTTTTGCAGAAAACTGCGTCCGCGTCTACCAAAAGATGCATGCGCATGCTTAAAACGCGTTTTGGCACAAATCCATGTGCGGGTGCTAAAAAGAGCAGCATCGGCATGCTTTTCACGTCGTTTGGTAGAAATCCACACGCGCGTTCTGCCAAAAGCACCATTTGCATGCCTATCGTGTGGTTTTGCAGAAAACTGCGTCCGCGTCTACCAAAAGATGCATGCGCATGCTTAAAACGCGCTTTGGCACAAATCCATGTGCGGATGTTAAAAAGAGCAGCATCGGCATGCTTTTCACGTCGTTTGGTAGAAATCCACGCGCGCGTTCTGCCAAAAGCACCATTTGCATGCATATCGTGTGGTTTTGCAGAAAACTGCGTCCGCGTCTACCAAAAGATGCATGCGCATGCTTAAAACGCGTTTTGGCACAAATCCATGTGCGGGTGCTAAAAAGAGCAGCATCGGCATGCTTTTCACGTCGTTTGGTAGAAATCCACACGCGCGTTCTGCCAAAAGCACCATTTGCATGCCTATCGTGTGGTTTTGCAGAAAACTGCGTCCGCGTCTACCAAAAGATGCATGCGCATGCTTAAAACGCGCTTTGGCACAAATCCATGTGCGGATGTTAAAAAGAGCAGCATCGGCATGCTTTTCACGTCGTTTGGTAGAAATCCACGCGCGCGTTCTGCCAAAAGCACCATTTGCATGCATATCGTGTGGTTTTGCAGAAAACTGCGTCCGCGTCTACCAAAAGATGCATGCGCATGCTTAAAACGCGTTTTGGCACAAATCCATGTGCGGGTGCTAAAAAGAGCAGCATCGGCATGCTTTTCACGTCGTTTGGTAGAAATCCACACGCGCGTTCTGCCAAAAGCACCATTTGCATGCCTATCGTGTGGTTTTGCAGAAAACTGCGTCCGCGTCTACCAAAAGATGCATGCGCATGCTTAAAACGCGCTTTGGCACAAATCCATGTGCGGGTGCTAAAAAGAGCAGCATCGGCATGCTTTTCACGTCGTTTGGTAGAAATCCACACGCGCGTTCTGCCAAAAGCACCATTTGCATGCATATCGTGTGGTTTTGCAGAAAACTGCGTCCGCGTCTACCAAAAGATGCATGTGCATGCTAAAAACGCGTTTTGGCACAAATCCATGTGCGGGTGCTAAAAAGAGCAGCATCGGCATGCTTTTCACGTCGTTTGGTAGAAATCCACGCGCGCGTTCTGCCAAAAGCACCATTTGCATGCCTATCGTGTGGTTTTGCAGAAAACTGCGTCCGCGTCTACCAAAAGATGCATGCGCATGCTTAAAACGCGCTTTGGCACAAATCCATGTGCGGATGTTAAAAAGAGCAGCATCGGCATGCTTTTCACGTCGTTTGGTAGAAATCCACACGCGCGTTCTGCCAAAAGCACCATTTGCATGCATATCGTGTGGTTTTGCAGAAAACTGCGTCCGCGTCTACCAAAAGATGCATGTGCATGCTAAAAACGCGTTTTGGCACAAATCCATGTGCGGATGTTAAAAAGAGCAGCATCGGCATGCTTTTCACGTCGTTTGGTAGAAATCCACGCGCGCGTTCTGCCAAAAGCACCATTTGCATGCATATCGTGTGGTTTTGCAGAAAACTGCGTCCGCGTCTACCAAAAGATGCATGCGCATGCTTAAAACGCGTTTTGGCACAAATCCATGTGCGGGTGCTAAAAAGAGCAGCATCGGCATGCTTTTCACGTCGTTTGGTAGAAATCCACACGCACGTTCTGCCAAAAGCACCATTTGCATGCCTATCGTGTGGTTTTGCAGAAAACTGCGTCCGCGTCTACCAAAAGATGCATGCGCATGCTTAAAACGCGTTTTGGCACAAATCCATGTGCGGGTGCTAAAAAGAGCAGCATCGGCATGCTTTTCACGTCGTTTGGTAGAAATCCACACGCGCGTTCTGCCAAAAGCACCATTTGCATGCCTATCGTGTGGTTTTGCAGAAAACTGCGTCCGCGTCTACCAAAAGATGCATGCGCATGCTTAAAACGCGCTTTGGCACAAATCCATGTGCGGATGTTAAAAAGAGCAGCATCGGCATGCTTTTCACGTCGTTTGGTAGAAATCCACGCGCGCGTTCTGCCAAAAGCACCATTTGCATGCATATCGTGTGGTTTTGCAGAAAACTGCGTCCGCGTCTACCAAAAGATGCATGCGCATGCTTAAAACGCGTTTTGGCACAAATCCATGTGCGGGTGCTAAAAAGAGCAGCATCGGCATGCTTTTCACGTTGTTTGGTAGAAATCCACACGCGCGTTCTGCCAAAAGCACCATTTGCATGCCTATCGTGTGGTTTTGCAGAAAACTGCGTCCGCGTCTACCAAAAGATGCATGCGCATGCTTAAAACGCGCTTTGGCACAAATCCATGTGCGGATGTTAAAAAGAGCAGCATCGGCATGCTTTTCACGTCGTTTGGTAGAAATCCACACGCGCGTTCTGCCAAAAGCACCATTTGCATGCATATCGTGTGGTTTTGCAGAAAACTGCGTCCGCGTCTACCAAAAGATGCATGTGCATGCTAAAAACGCGTTTTGGCACAAATCCATGTGCGGATGTTAAAAAGAGCAGCATCGGCATGCTTTTCACGTCGTTTGGTAGAAATCCACGCGCGCGTTCTGCCAAAAGCACCATTTGCATGCATATCGTGTGGTTTTGCAGAAAACTGCGTCCGCGTCTACCAAAAGATGCATGCGCATGCTTAAAACGCGTTTTGGCACAAATCCATGTGCGGGTGCTAAAAAGAGCAGCATCGGCATGCTTTTCACGTCGTTTGGTAGAAATCCACACGCGCGTTCTGCCAAAAGCACCATTTGCATGCCTATCGTGTGGTTTTGCAGAAAACTGCGTCCGCGTCTACCAAAAGATGCATGCGCATGCTTAAAACGCGCTTTGGCACAAATCCATGTGCGGATGTTAAAAAGAGCAGCATCGGCATGCTTTTCACGTCGTTTGGTAGAAATCCACGCGCGCGTTCTGCCAAAAGCACCATTTGCATGCATATCGTGTGGTTTTGCAGAAAACTGCGTCCGCGTCTACCAAAAGATGCATGCGCATGCTTAAAACGCGTTTTGGCACAAATCCATGTGCGGGTGCTAAAAAGAGCAGCATCGGCATGCTTTTCACGTCGTTTGGTAGAAATCCACGCGCGCGTTCTGCCAAAAGCACCATTTGCATGCATATCGTGTGGTTTTGCAGAAAACTGCGTCCGCGTCTACCAAAAGATGCATGCGCATGCTTAAAACGCGTTTTGGCACAAATCCATGTGCGGGTGCTAAAAAGAGCAGCATCGGCATGCTTTTCACGTCGTTTGGTAGAAATCCACACGCGCGTTCTGCCAAAAGCACCATTTGCATGCCTATCGTGTGGTTTTGCAGAAAACTGCGTCCGCGTCTACCAAAAGATGCATGCGCATGCTTAAAACGCGCTTTGGCACAAATCCATGTGCGGATGTTAAAAAGAGCAGCATCGGCATGCTGTTCACGTCGTTTGGTAGAAATCCACGCGCGCGTTCTGCCAAAAGCACCATTTGCATGCATATCGTGTGGTTTTGCAGAAAACTGCGTCCGCGTCTACCAAAAGATGCATGCGCATGCTTAAAACGCGTTTTGGCACAAATCCATGTGCGGGTGCTAAAAAGAGCAGCATCGGCATGCTTTTCACGTCGTTTGGTAGAAATCCACACGCGCGTTCTGCCAAAAGCACCATTTGCATGCCTATCGTGTGGTTTTGCAGAAAACTGCGTCCGCGTCTACCAAAAGATGCATGCGCATGCTTAAAACGCGCTTTGGCACAAATCCATGTGCGGGTGCTAAAAAGAGCAGCATCGGCATGCTTTTCACGTCGTTTGGTAGAAATCCACACGCGCGTTCTGCCAAAAGCACCATTTGCATGCATATCGTGTGGTTTTGCAGAAAACTGCGTCCGCGTCTACCAAAAGATGCATGTGCATGCTAAAAACGCGTTTTGGCACAAATCCATGTGCGGGTGCTAAAAAGAGCAGCATCGGCATGCTTTTCACGTCGTTTGGTAGAAATCCACGCGCGCGTTCTGCCAAAAGCACCATTTGCATGCCTATCGTGTGGTTTTGCAGAAAACTGCGTCCGCGTCTACGAAAAGATGCATGCGCATGCTTAAAACGCGTTTTGGCACAAATCCATGTGCGGATGTTAAAAAGAGCAGCATCGGCATGCTTTTCACGTCGTTTGGTAGAAATCCACGCGCGCGTTCTGCCAAAAGCACCATTTGCATGCCTATCGTGTGGTTTTGCAGAAAACTGCGTCCGCGTCTACCAAAAGATGCATGCGCATGCTTAAAACGCGCTTTGGCACAAATCCATGTGCGGATGTTAAAAAGATAAAAAGAGCAGCATCGGCATGCTTTTCACGTCGTTTGGTAGAAATCCACGCGCGCGTTCTGCCAAAAGCACCATTTGCATGCATATCGTGTGGTTTTGCAGAAAACTGCGTCCGCGTCTACCAAAAGATGCATGCGCATGCTTAAAACGCGTTTTGGCACAAATCCATGTGCGGGTGCTAAAAAGAGCAGCATCGGCATGCTTTTCACGTCGTTTGGTAGAAATCCACGCGCGCGTTCTGCCAAAAGCACCATTTGCATGCCTATCGTGTGGTTTTGCAGAAAACTGCGTCCGCGTCTACCAAAAGATGCATGCGCATGCTTAAAACGCGCTTTGGCACAAATCCATGTGCGGATGTTAAAAAGAGCAGCATCGGCATGCTTTTCACGTCGTTTGGTAGAAATCCACACGCGCGTTCTGCCAAAAGCACCATTTGCATGCATATCGTGTGGTTTTGCAGAAAACTGCGTCCGCGTCTACCAAAAGATGCATGTGCATGCTAAAAACGCGTTTTGGCACAAATCCATGTGCGGGTGCTAAAAAGAGCAGCATCGGCATGCTTTTCACGTCGTTTGGTAGAAATCCACACGCGCGTTCTGCCAAAAGCACCATTTGCATGCATATCGTGTGGTTTTGCAGAAAACTGCGTCCGCGTCTACCAAAAGATGCATGTGCATGCTAAAAACGCGTTTTGGCACAAATCCATGTGCGGATGTTAAAAAGAGCAGCATCGGCATGCTTTTCACGTCGTTTGGTAGAAATCCACGCGCGCGTTCTGCCAAAAGCACCATTTGCATGCATATCGTGTGGTTTTGCAGAAAACTGCGTCCGCGTCTACCAAAAGATGCATGCGCATGCTTAAAACGCGTTTTGGCACAAATCCATGTGCGGGTGCTAAAAAGAGCAGCATCGGCATGCTTTTCACGTCGTTTGGTAGAAATCCACACGCGCGTTCTGCCAAAAGCACCATTTGCATGCCTATCGTGTGGTTTTGCAGAAAACTGCGTCCGCGTCTACCAAAAGATGCATGCGCATGCTTAAAACGCGCTTTGGCACAAATCCATGTGCGGATGTTAAAAAGAGCAGCATCGGCATGCTTTTCACGTCGTTTGGTAGAAATCCACGCGCGCGTTCTGCCAAAAGCACCATTTGCATGCATATCGTGTGGTTTTGCAGAAAACTGCGTCCGCGTCTACCAAAAGATGCATGCGCATGCTTGAAACGCGTTTTGGCACAAATCCATGTGCGGGTGCTAAAAAGAGCAGCATCGGCATGCTTTTCACGTCGTTTGGTAGAAATCCACACGCGCGTTCTGCCAAAAGCACCATTTGCATGCATATCGTGTGGTTTTGCAGAAAACTGCGTCCGCGTCTACCAAAAGATGCATGCGCATGCTTAAAACGCGCTTTGGCACAAATCCATATGCGGATGTTAAAAAGAGCAGCGTCGGCATGCTTTTCACGTCGTTTGGTAGAAATCCACGCGCGCGTTCTGCCAAAAGCACCATTTGCATGCATATCGTGTGGTTTTGCAGAAAACTGCGTCCGCGTCTACCAAAAGATGCATGCGCATGCTTAAAACGCGTTTTGGCACAAATCCATGTGCGGGTGCTAAAAAGAGCAGCATCGGCATGCTTTTCACGTCGTTTGGTAGAAATCCACACGCGCGTTCTGCCAAAAGCACCATTTGCATGCATATCGTGTGGTTTTGCAGAAAACTGCGTCCGCGTCTACCAAAAGATGCATGTGCATGCTAAAAACGCGTTTTGGCACAAATCCATGTGCGGGTGCTAAAAAGAGCAGCATCGGCATGCTTTTCACGTCGTTTGGTAGAAATCCACACGCGCGTTCTGCCAAAAGCACCATTTGCAAGCCTATCGTGTGGTTTTGCAGAAAACTGCGTCCGCGTCTACCAAAAGATGCATGCGCATGCTTAAAACGCGCTTTGGCACAAATCCATGTGCGGATGTTAAAAAGAGCAGCATCGGCATGCTTTTCACGTCGTTTGGTAGAAATCCACGCGCGCGTTCTGCCAAAAGCACCATTTGCATGCATATCGTGTGGTTTTGCAGAAAACTGCGTCCGCGTCTACCAAAAGATGCATGCGCATGCTTAAAACGCGTTTTGGCACAAATCCATGTGCGGGTGCTAAAAAGAGCAGCATCGGCATGCTTTTCACGTCGTTTGGTAGAAATCCACACGCGCGTTCTGCCAAAAGCACCATTTGCATGCCTATCGTGTGGTTTTGCAGAAAACTGCGTCCGCGTCTACCAAAAGATGCATGCGCATGCTTAAAACGCGCTTTGGCACAAATCCATGTGCGGATGTTAAAAAGAGCAGCATCGGCATGCTTTTCACGTCGTTTGGTAGAAATCCACACGCGCGTTCTGCCAAAAGCACCATTTGCATGCATATCGTGTGGTTTTGCAGAAAACTGCGTCCGCGTCTACCAAAAGATGCATGTGCATGCTAAAAACGCGTTTTGGCACAAATCCATGTGCGGATGTTAAAAAGAGCAGCATCGGCATGCTTTTCACGTCGTTTGGTAGAAATCCACGCGCGCGTTCTGCCAAAAGCACCATTTGCATGCATATCGTGTGGTTTTGCAGAAAACTGCGTCCGCGTCTACCAAAAGATGCATGCGCATGCTTAAAACGCGTTTTGGCACAAATCCATGTGCGGGTGCTAAAAAGAGCAGCATCGGCATGCTTTTCACGTCGTTTGGTAGAAATCCACACGCGCGTTCTGCCAAAAGCACCATTTGCATGCCTATCGTGTGGTTTTGCAGAAAACTGCGTCCGCGTCTACCAAAAGATGCATGCGCATGCTTAAAACGCGTTTTGGCACAAATCCATGTGCGGGTGCTAAAAAGAGCAGCATCGGCATGCTTTTCACGTCGTTTGGTAGAAATCCACACGCGCGTTCTGCCAAAAGCACCATTTGCATGCCTATCGTGTGGTTTTGCAGAAAACTGCGTCCGCGTCTACCAAAAGATGCATGCGCATGCTTAAAACGCGCTTTGGCACAAATCCATGTGCGGATGTTAAAAAGAGCAGCATCGGCATGCTTTTCACGTCGTTTGGTAGAAATCCACGCGCGCGTTCTGCCAAAAGCACCATTTGCATGCATATCGTGTGGTTTTGCAGAAAACTGCGTCCGCGTCTACCAAAAGATGCATGCGCATGCTTAAAACGCGTTTTGGCACAAATCCATGTGCGGGTGCTAAAAAGAGCAGCATCGGCATGCTTTTCACGTTGTTTGGTAGAAATCCACACGCGCGTTCTGCCAAAAGCACCATTTGCATGCCTATCGTGTGGTTTTGCAGAAAACTGCGTCCGCGTCTACCAAAAGATGCATGCGCATGCTTAAAACGCGCTTTGGCACAAATCCATGTGCGGATGTTAAAAAGAGCAGCATCGGCATGCTTTTCACGTCGTTTGGTAGAAATCCACACGCGCGTTCTGCCAAAAGCACCATTTGCATGCATATCGTGTGGTTTTGCAGAAAACTGCGTCCGCGTCTACCAAAAGATGCATGTGCATGCTAAAAACGCGTTTTGGCACAAATCCATGTGCGGATGTTAAAAAGAGCAGCATCGGCATGCTTTTCACGTCGTTTGGTAGAAATCCACGCGCGCGTTCTGCCAAAAGCACCATTTGCATGCATATCGTGTGGTTTTGCAGAAAACTGCGTCCGCGTCTACCAAAAGATGCATGCGCATGCTTAAAACGCGTTTTGGCACAAATCCATGTGCGGGTGCTAAAAAGAGCAGCATCGGCATGCTTTTCACGTCGTTTGGTAGAAATCCACACGCGCGTTCTGCCAAAAGCACCATTTGCATGCCTATCGTGTGGTTTTGCAGAAAACTGCGTCCGCGTCTACCAAAAGATGCATGCGCATGCTTAAAACGCGCTTTGGCACAAATCCATGTGCGGATGTTAAAAAGAGCAGCATCGGCATGCTTTTCACGTCGTTTGGTAGAAATCCACGCGCGCGTTCTGCCAAAAGCACCATTTGCATGCATATCGTGTGGTTTTGCAGAAAACTGCGTCCGCGTCTACCAAAAGATGCATGCGCATGCTTAAAACGCGTTTTGGCACAAATCCATGTGCGGGTGCTAAAAGAGCAGCATCGGCATGCTTTTCCCGTCGTTTGGTAGAAATCCACACGCGCGTTCTGCCAAAAGCACCATTTGCATGCCTATCGTGTGGTTTTGCAGAAAACTGCGTCCGCGTCTACCAAAAGATGCATGCGCATGCTTAAAACGCGCTTTGGCACAAATCCATGTGCGGATGTTAAAAAGAGCAGCATCGGCATGCTTTTCACGTCGTTTGGTAGAAATCCACGCGCGCGTTCTGCCAAAAGCACCATTTGCATGCATATCGTGTGGTTTTGCAGAAAACTGCGTCCGCGTCTACCAAAAGATGCATGCGCATGCTTAAAACGCGTTTTGGCACAAATCCATGTGCGGGTGCTAAAAAGAGCAGCATCGGCATGCTTTTCACGTCGTTTGGTAGAAATCCACACGCGCGTTCTGCCAAAAGCACCATTTGCATGCATATCGTGTGGTTTTGCAGAAAACTGCGTCCGCGTCTACCAAAAGATGCATGCGCATGCTTAAAACGCGCTTTGGCACAAATCCATATGCGGATGTTAAAAAGAGCAGCGTCGGCATGCTTTTCACGTCGTTTGGTAGAAATCCACGCGCGCGTTCTGCCAAAAGCACCATTTGCATGCATATCGTGTGGTTTTGCAGAAAACTGCGTCCGCGTCTACCAAAAGATGCATGCGCATGCTTAAAACGCGTTTTGGCACAAATCCATGTGCGGGTGCTAAAAAGAGCAGCATCGGCATGCTTTTCACGTCGTTTGGTAGAAATCCACACGCGCGTTCTGCCAAAAGCACCATTTGCATGCATATCGTGTGGTTTTGCAGAAAACTGCGTCCGCGTCTACCAAAAGATGCATGTGCATGCTAAAAACGCGTTTTGGCACAAATCCATGTGCGGGTGCTAAAAAGAGCAGCATCGGCATGCTTTTCACGTCGTTTGGTAGAAATCCACGCGCGCGTTCTGCCAAAAGCACCATTTGCATGCCTATCGTGTGGTTTTGCAGAAAACTGCGTCCGCGTCTACCAAAAGATGCATGCGCATGCTTAAAACGCGTTTTGGCACAAATCCATGTGCGGATGTTAAAAAGAGCAGCATCGGCATGCTTTTCACGTCGTTTGGTAGAAATCCACGCGCGCGTTCTGCCAAAAGCACCATTTGCATGCATATCGTGTGGTTTTGCAGAAAACTGCGTCCGCGTCTACCAAAAGATGCATGCGCATGCTTAAAACGCGTTTTGGCACAAATCCATGTGCGGGTGCTAAAAAGAGCAGCATCGGCATGCTTTTCACGTCGTTTGGTAGAAATCCACACGCGCGTTCTGCCAAAAGCACCATTTGCGTGCCTATCGTGTGGTTTTGCAGAAAACTGCGTCCGCGTCTACCAAAAGATGCATGCGCATGCTTAAAACGCGCTTTGGCACAAATCCATGTGCGGATGTTAAAAAGAGCAGCATCGGCATGCTTTTCACGTCGTTTGGTAGAAATCCACGCGCGCGTTCTGCCAAAAGCACCATTTGCATGCATATCGTGTGGTTTTGCAGAAAACTGCGTCCGCATCTACCAAAAGATGCATGCGCATGCTTAAAACGCGTTTTGGCACAAATCCATGTGCGGGTGCTAAAAAGAGCAGCATCGGCATGCTTTTCACGTCGTTTGGTAGAAATCCACACGCGCGTTCTGCCAAAAGCACCATTTGCATGCCTATCGTGTGGTTTTGCAGAAAACTGCGTCCGCGTCTACCAAAAGATGCATGCGCATGCTCAAAACGCGCTTTGGCACAAATCCATGTGCGGATGTTAAAAAGAGCAGCATCGGCATGCTTTTCACGTCGTTTGGTAGAAATCCACACGCGCGTTCTGCCAAAAGCACCATTTGCATGCATATCGTGTGGTTTTGCAGAAAACTGCGTCCGCGTCTACCAAAAGATGCATGTGCATGCTAAAAACGCGTTTTGGCACAAATCCATGTGCGGGTGCTAAAAAGAGCAGCATCGGCATGCTTTTCACGTCGTTTGGTAGAAATCCACGCGTGCGTTCTGCCAAAAGCACCATTTGCATGCCTATCGTGTGGTTTTGCAGAAAACTGCGTCCGCGTCTACCAAAAGATGCATGCGCATGCTTAAAACGCGTTTTGGCACAAATCCATGTGCGGATGTTAAAAAGAGCAGCATCGGCATGCTTTTCACGTCGTTTGGTAGAAATCCACGCGCGCGTTCTGCCAAAAGCACCATTTGCATGCATATCGTGTGGTTTTGCAGAAAACTGCGTCCGCGTCTACCAAAAGATGCATGCGCATGCTTAAAACGCGTTTTGGCACAAATCCATGTGCGGGTGCTAAAAAGAGCAGCATCGGCATGCTTTTCACGTCGTTTGGTAGAAATCCACACGCGCGTTCTGCCAAAAGCACCATTTGCATGCCTATCGTGTGGTTTTGCAGAAAACTGCGTCCGCGTCTACCAAAAGATGCATGCGCATGCTTAAAACGCGCTTTGGCACAAATCCATGTGCGGATGTTAAAAAGAGCAGCATCGGCATGCTTTTCACGTCGTTTGGTAGAAATCCACGCGCGCGTTCTGCCAAAAGCACCATTTGCATGCATATCGTGTGGTTTTGCAGAAAACTGCGTCCGCGTCTACCAAAAGATGCATGCGCATGCTTAAAACGCGTTTTGGCACAAATCCATGTGCGGGTGCTAAAAAGAGCAGCATCGGCATGCTTTTCACGTCGTTTGGTAGAAATCCACACGCGCGTTCTGCCAAAAGCACCATTTGCATGCATATCGTGTGGTTTTGCAGAAAACTGCGTCCGCGTCTACCAAAAGATGCATGCGCATGCTTAAAACGCGCTTTGGCACAAATCCATATGCGGATGTTAAAAAGAGCAGCGTCGGCATGCTTTTCACGTCGTTTGGTAGAAATCCACGCGCGCGTTCTGCCAAAAGCACCATTTGCATGCATATCGTGTGGTTTTGCAGAAAACTGCGTCCGCGTCTATCAAAAGATGCATGCGCATGCTTAAAACGCGTTTTGGCACAAATCCATGTGCGGGTGCTAAAAAGAGCAGCATCGGCATGCTTTTCACGTCGTTTGGTAGAAATCCACACGCGCGTTCTGCCAAAAGCACCATTTGCATGCATATCGTGTGGTTTTGCAGAAAACTGCGTCCGCGTCTACCAAAAGATGCATGTGCATGCTAAAAACGCGTTTTGGCACAAATCCATGTGCGGGTGCTAAAAAGAGCAGCATCGGCATGCTTTTCACGTCGTTTGGTAGAAATCCACGCGCGCGTTCTGCCAAAAGCACCATTTGCATGCCTATCGTGTGGTTTTGCAGAAAACTGCGTCCGCGTCTACCAAAAGATGCATGCGCATGCTTAAAACGCGTTTTGGCACAAATCCATGTGCGGATGTTAAAAAGAGCAGCATCGGCATGCTTTTCACGTCGTTTGGTAGAAATCCACGCGCGCGTTCTGCCAAAAGCACCATTTGCATGCATATCGTGTGGTTTTGCAGAAAACTGCGTCCGCGTCTACCAAAAGATGCATGCGCATGCTTAAAACGCGTTTTGGCACAAATCCATGTGCGGGTGCTAAAAAGAGCAGCATCGGCATGCTTTTCACGTCGTTTGGTAGAAATCCACACGCGCGTTCTGCCAAAAGCACCATTTGCATGCCTATCGTGTGGTTTTGCAGAAAACTGCGTCCGCGTCTACCAAAAGATGCATGCGCATGCTTAAAACGCGCTTTGGCACAAATCCATGTGCGGATGTTAAAAAGAGCAGCATCGGCATGCTTTTCACGTCGTTTGGTAGAAATCCACGCGCGCGTTCTGCCAAAAGCACCATTTGCATGCATATCGTGTGGTTTTGCAGAAAACTGCGTCCGCATCTACCAAAAGATGCATGCGCATGCTTAAAACGCGTTTTGGCACAAATCCATGTGCGGGTGCTAAAAAGAGCAGCATCGGCATGCTTTTCACGTCGTTTGGTAGAAATCCACACGCGCGTTCTGCCAAAAGCACCATTCGCATGCCTATCGTGTGGTTTTGCAGAAAACTGCGTCCGCGTCTACCAAAAGATGCATGCGCATGCTCAAAACGCGCTTTGGCACAAATCCATGTGCGGATGTTAAAAAGAGCAGCATCGGCATGCTTTTCACGTCGTTTGGTAGAAATCCACACGCGCGTTCTGCCAAAAGCACCATTTGCATGCATATCGTGTGGTTTTGCAGAAAACTGCGTCCGCGTCTACCAAAAGATGCATGTGCATGCTAAAAACGCGTTTTGGCACAAATCCATGTGCGGGTGCTAAAAAGAGCAGCATCGGCATGCTTTTCACGTCGTTTGGTAGAAATCCACGCGCGCGTTCTGCCAAAAGCACCATTTGCATGCCTATCGTGTGGTTTTGCAGAAAACTGCGTCCGCGTCTACCAAAAGATGCATGCGCATGCTTAAAACGCGTTTTGGCACAAATCCATGTGCGGATGTTAAAAAGAGCAGCATCGGCATGCTTTTCACGTCGTTTGGTAGAAATCCACGCGCGCGTTCTGCCAAAAGCACCATTTGCATGCATATCGTGTGGTTTTGCAGAAAACTGCGTCCGCGTCTACCAAAAGATGCATGCGCATGCTTAAAACGCGTTTTGGCACAAATCCATGTGCGGGTGCTAAAAAGAGCAGCATCGGCATGCTTTTCACGTCGTTTGGTAGAAATCCACACGCGCGTTCTGCCAAAAGCACCATTTGCATGCCTATCGTGTGGTTTTGCAGAAAACTGCGTCCGCGTCTACCAAAAGATGCATGCGCATGCTTAAAACGCGCTTTGGCACAAATCCATGTGCGGATGTTAAAAAGAGCAGCATCGGCATGCTTTTCACGTCGTTTGGTAGAAATCCACGCGCGCGTTCTGCCAAAAGCACCATTTGCATGCATATCGTGTGGTTTTGCAGAAAACTGCGTCCGCGTCTACCAAAAGATGCATGCGCATGCTTAAAACGCGCTTTGGCACAAATCCATGTGCGGATGTTAAAAAGAGCAGCATCGGCATGCTTTTCACGTCGTTTGGTAGAAATCCACACGCGCGTTCTGCCAAAAGCACCATTTGCATGCATATCGTGTGGTTTTGCAGAAAACTGCGTCCGCGTCTACCAAAAGATGCATGTGCATGCTAAAAACGCGTTTTGGCACAAATCCATGTGCGGGTGCTAAAAAGAGCAGCATCGGCATGCTTTTCACGTCGTTTGGTAGAAATCCACGCGCGCGTTCTGCCAAAAGCACCATTTGCATGCCTATCGTGTGGTTTTGCAGAAAACTGCGTCCGCGTCTACCAAAAGATGCATGCGCATGCTTAAAACGCGTTTTGGCACAAATCCATGTGCGGATGTTAAAAAGAGCAGCATCGGCATGCTTTTCACGTCGTTTGGTAGAAATCCACGCGCGCGTTCTGCCAAAAGCACCATTTGCATGCATATCGTGTGGTTTTGCAGAAAACTGCGTCCGCGTCTACCAAAAGATGCATGCGCATGCTTAAAACGCATTTTGGCACAAATCCATGTGCGGGTGCTAAAAAGAGCAGCATCGGCATGCTTTTCACGTCGTTTGGTAGAAATCCACACGCGCGTTCTGCCAAAAGCACCATTTGCATGCCTATCGTGTGGTTTTGCAGAAAACTGCGTCCGCGTCTACCAAAAGATGCATGTGCATGCTAAAAACGCGTTTTGGCACAAATCCATGTGCGGGTGCTAAAAAGAGCAGCATCGGCATGCTTTTCACGTCGTTTGGTAGAAATCCACGCGCGCGTTCTGCCAAAAGCACCATTTGCATGCCTATCGTGTGGCTTTGCAGAAAACTGCGTCCGCGTCTACCAAAAGATGCATGCGCATGCTTAAAACGCGTTTTGGCACAAATCCATGTGCGGGTGCTAAAAAGAGCAGCATCGGCATGCTTTTCACGTCGTTTGGTAGAAATCCACGCGCGCGTTCTGCCAAAAGCACCATTTGCATGCATATCGTGTGGTTTTGCAGAAAACTGCGTCCGCGTCTACCAAAAGATGCATGCGCATGCTTAAAACGCGTTTTGGCACAAATCCATGTGCGGGTGCTAAAAAGAGCAGCATCGGCATGCTTTTCACGTCGTTTGGTAGAAATCCACACGCGCGTTCTGCCAAAAGCACCATTTGCATGCCTATCGTGTGGTTTTGCAGAAAACTGCGTCCGCGTCTACCAAAAGATGCATGCGCATGCTTAAAACGCGCTTTGGCACAAATCCATGTGCGGATGTTAAAAAGAGCAGCATCGGCATGCTTTTCACGTCGTTTGGTAGAAATCCACGCGCGCGTTCTGCCAAAAGCACCATTTGCATGCATATCGTGTGGTTTTGCAGAAAACTGCGTCCGCGTCTACCAAAAGATGCATGCGCATGCTTAAAACGCGTTTTGGCACAAATCCATGTGCGGGTGCTAAAAAGAGCAGCATCGGCATGCTTTTCACGTCGTTTGGTAGAAATCCACACGCGCGTTCTGCCAAAAGCACCATTTGCATGCATATCGTGTGGTTTTGCAGAAAACTGCGTCCGCGTCTACCAAAAGATGCATGCGCATGCTTAAAACGCGCTTTGGCACAAATCCATGTGCGGATGTTAAAAAGAGCAGCGTCGGCATGCTTTTCACGTCGTTTGGTAGAAATCCACGCGCGCGTTCTGCCAAAAGCACCATTTGCATGCATATCGTGTGGTTTTGCAGAAAACTGCGTCCGCGTCTACCAAAAGATGCATGCGCATGCTTAAAACGCGTTTTGGCACAAATCCATGTGCGGGTGCTAAAAAGAGCAGCATCGGCATGCTTTTCACGTCGTTTGGTAGAAATCCACACGCGCGTTCTGCCAAAAGCACCATTTGCATGCATATCGTGTGGTTTTGCAGAAAACTGCGTCCGCGTCTACCAAAAGATGCATGTGCATGCTAAAAACGCGTTTTGGCACAAATCCATGTGCGGGTGCTAAAAAGAGCAGCATCGGCATGCTTTTCACGTCGTTTGGTAGAAATCCACACGCGCGTTCTGCCAAAAGCACCATTTGCATGCATATCGTCTGGTTTTGCAGAATACTGCGTCCGCGTCTACCAAAAGATGCATGCGCATGCTTAAAACGCGCTTTGGCACAAATCCATGTGCGGATGTTAAAAAGAGCAGCGTCGGCATGCTTTTCACGTCGTTTGGTAGAAATCCACGCGCGCGTTCTGCCAAAAGCACCATTTGCATGCATATCGTGTGGTTTTGCAGAAAACTGCGTCCGCGTCTACCAAAAGATGCATGCGCATGCTTAAAACGCGTTTTGGCACAAATCCATGTGCGGGTGCTAAAAAGAGCAGCATCGGCATGCTTTTCACGTCGTTTGGTAGAAATCCACACGCGCGTTCTGCCAAAAGCACCATTTGCATGCATATCGTGTGGTTTTGCAGAAAACTGCGTCCGCGTCTACCAAAAGATGCATGTGCATGCTAAAAACGCGTTTTGGCACAAATCCATGTGCGGGTGCTAAAAAGAGCAGCATCGGCATGCCTTTCACGTCGTTTGGTAGAAATCCACGCGCGCGTTCTGCCAAAAGCACCATTTGCATGCCTATCGTGTGGTTTTCCAGAAAACTGCGTCCGCGTCTACCAAAAGATGCATGCGCATGCTTAAAACGCGTTTTGGCACAAATCCATGTGCGGATGTTAAAAAGAGCAGCATCGGCATGCTTTTCACGTCGTTTGGTAGAAATCCACGCGTGCGTTCTGCCAAAAGCACCATTTGCATGCATATCGTGTGGTTTTGCAGAAAACTGCGTCCGCGTCTACCAAAAGATGCATGCGCATGCTTAAAACGCGTTTTGGCACAAATCCATGTGCGGGTGCTAAAAAGAGCAGCATCGGCATGCTTTTCACGTCGTTTGGTAGAAATCCACACGCGCGTTCTGCCAAAAGCACCATTTGCATGCCTATCGTGTGGTTTTGCAGAAAACTGCGTCCGCGTCTACCAAAAGATGCATGCGCATGCTTAAAACGCGCTTTGGCACAAATCCATGTGCGGATGTTAAAAAGAGCAGCATCGGCATGCTTTTCACGTCGTTTGGTAGAAATCCACACGCGCGTTCTGCCAAAAGCACCATTTGCATGCATGTCGTGTGGTTTTGCAGAAAACTGCGTCCGCGTCTACCAAAAGATGCATGAGCATGCTAAAAACGCGTTTTGGCACAAATCCATGTGCGGATGTTAAAAAGAGCAGCATCGGCATGCTTTTCACGTCGTTTGGTAGAAATCCACACGCGCGTTCTGCCAAAAGCACCATTTGCATGCATATCGTGTGGTTTTGCAGAAAACTGCGTCCGCGTCTACCAAAAGATGCATGTGCATGCTAAAAACGCGTTTTGGCACAAATCCATGTGCGGATGTTAAAAAGAGCAGCATCGGCATGCTTTTCACGTCGTTTGGTAGAAATCCACGCGCGCGTTCTGCCAAAAGCACCATTTGCATGCATATCGTGTGGTTTTGCAGAAAACTGCGTCCGCGTCTACCAAAAGATGCATGCGCATGCTTAAAACGCGTTTTGGCACAAATCCATGTGCGGGTGCTAAAAAGAGCAGCATCGGCATGCTTTTCACGTCGTTTGGTAGAAATCCACACGCGCGTTCTGCCAAAAGCACCATTTGCATGCCTATCGTGTGGTTTTGCAGAAAACTGCGTCCGCGTCTGCCAAAAGATGCATGCGCATGCTTAAAACGCGCTTTGGCACAAATCCATGTGCGGGTGCTAAAAAGAGCAGCATCGGCATGCTTTTCACGTCGTTTGGTAGAAATCCACACGCGCGTTCTTCCAAAAGCACCATTTACATGCATATCGTGTGGTTTTGCAGAAAACTGCGTCCGCGTCTACCAAAAGATGCATGTGCATGCTAAAAACGCGTTTTGGCACAAATCCATGTGCGGGTGCTAAAAAGAGCAGCATCGGCATGCTTTTCACGTCGTTTGGTAGAAATCCACACGCGCGTTCTGCCAAAAGCACCATTTGCATGCCTATCGTGTGGTTTTGCACAAAACTGCGTCCGCGTCTACCAAAAGATGCATGCACATGCTTAAAACGCGCTTTGGCACAAATCCATGTGCGGATGTTAAAAAGAGCAGCATCGGCATGCTTTTCACGTCGTTTGGTAGAAATCCACGCGCGCGTTCTGCCAAAAGCACCATTTGCATGCATATCGTGTGGTTTTGCAGAAAACTGCGTCCGCGTCTACCAAAAGATGCATGCGCATGCTTAAAACGCGTTTTGGCACAAATCCATGTGCGGGTGCTAAAAAGAGCAGCATCGGCATGCTTTTCACGGTCGTTTGGTAGAAATCCACACGCGCGTTCTGCCAAAAGCACCATTTGCATGCATATCGTGTGGTTTTGCAGAAACTGCGTCCGCGTCTACCAAAAGATGCATGTGCATGCTAAAAAACGCGTTTTGGCACAAATCCATGTGCGGGTGCTAAAAAGAGCAGCATCGGCATGCTTTTCACGTCGTTTGGTAGAAATCCACGCGCGCGTTCTGCCTAAACCACCATTTGCATGCATATCGTGTGGTTTTGCAGAAAACTGCGTCCGCGTCTACCAAAAGATGCATGCGCATGCTTAAAAACGCGTTTTGGCACAAATCCATGTGCGGGTGCTAAAAAGAGCAGCATCGGCATGCTTTTCACGTCGTTTGGTAGAAATCCACGCGCGCGTTCTGCCAAAAGCGCCATTTGCAAGCCTATCTTGTGGTTTTGCAGAAAACTGCGTCCGCGTCTACCAAAAGATGCATGCGCATGCTTAAAACGCGCTTTGGCACAAATCCATGTGCGGATGTTAAAAAGAGCAGCATCGGCATGCTTTTCACGTCGTTTGGTAGAAATCCACGTGCGCGTTCTGCCAAAAGCACCATTTGCATGCATATCGTGTGGTTTTGCAGAAAACTGCGTCCGCGTCTACCAAAAGATGCATGCGCATGCTTAAAACGCGTTTTGGCACAAATCCATGTGCGGGTGCTAAAAAGAGCAGCATCGGCATGCTTTTCACGTCGTTTGGTAGAAATCCACACGCGCGTTCTGCCAAAAGCACCATTTGCATGCATATCGTGGGGTTTTGCAGAAAACTGCGTCCGCGTCTACCAAAGATGCATGTGCATGCTAAAAACGCGTTTTTGGCACAAATCCATGTGCGGGTGCTAAAAAGAGCAGCATCGGCATGCTTTTCACGTCGTTTGGTAGAAATCCACGCGCGCGTTCTGCCAAAAGCACAATTTGCATGCCTATCGTGTGGTTTTGCAGAAAACTGCGTCCGCGTCTACCAAAAGATGCATGCGCATGCTTAAAACGCGCTTTGGCACAAATCCATGTGCGGATGTTAAAAAGAGCAGCATCGGCATGCTTTTCACGTCGTTTGGTAGAAATCCACGCGCGCGTTCTGCCAAAAGCACCATTTGCATGCATATCGTGTGGTTTTGCAGAAAACTGCGTCCGCGTCTACCAAAAGATGCATGCGCATGCTTAAAACGCGTTTTGGCACAAATCCATGTGCGGATGTTAAAAAGAGCAGCATTCGGCATGCTTTTCACGTCGTTTGGTAGAAATCCACGCGCGCGTTCTGCCAAAAGCACCATTTGCATGCATATCGTGTGGTTTTGCAGAAAACTGCGTCCGCGTCTACCAAAAGATGCATGCGCATGCTTAAAACGCGCTTGGCACAAATCCATGTGCGGATGTTAAAAAGAGCAGCATCGGCATGCTTTTCACGTCGTTTGGTAGAAATCCACGCGCGCGTTCTGCCAAAAGCACCATTTGCATGCATATCGTGTGGTTTTGCAGAAAACTGCGTCCGCGTCTACCAAAAGATGCATGCGCATGCTTAAAACGCGTTTTGGCACAAATCCATGTGCGGGTGCTAAAAAGAGCAGCATCGGCATGCTTTTCACGTCGTTTGGTAGAAATCCACACGCGCGTTCTGCCAAAAGCACCATTTGCATGCATATCGTGTGGTTTTGCAGAAAACTGCGTCCGCGTCTACCAAAAGATGCATGTGCATGCTAAAACGCGTTTTGGCACAAATCCATGTGCGGGTGCTAAAAAGAGCAGCATCGGCATGCTTTTCACGTCGTTTGGTAGAAATCCACGCGCGCGTTCTGCCAAAAGCACCATTTGCATGCCTTTCGTGTGGTTTTGCAGAAAACTGCGTCCGCGTCTACCAAAAGATGCATGCGCATGCTTAAAACGCGTTTTGGCACAAATCCATGTGCGGGTGCTTAAAAAGAGCAGCATCGGCATGCTTTTCACGTCGTTTGGTAGAAATCCACACGCGCGTTCTGCCAAAAGCACCATTTGCATGCCTATCGTGTGGTTTTGCAGAAAACTGCGTCCGCGTCTACCAAAAGATGGCATGCGCATGCTTAAAACGCGCTTTGGCACAAATCCATGTGCGGATGTTAAAAAGAGCAGCATCGGCATGCTTTTCACGTCGTTTGGTAGAAATCCACACGCGCGTTCTGCCAAAAGCACCATTTGCATGCATATCGTGTGGTTTTGCAGAAAACTGCGTCCGCGTCTACCAAAAGATGCATGTGCATGCTAAAAACGCGTTTTGGCACAAATCCATGTGCGGGTGCTAAAAAGAGCAGCATCGGCATGCTTTTCACGTCGTTTGGTAGAAATCCACGCGCGCGTTCTGCCAAAAGCACCATTTGCATGCCTATCGTGTGGTTTTGCAGAAAACTGCGTCCGCGTCTACCAAAAGATGCATGCGCATGCTTAAAACGCGTTTTGGCACAAATCCATGTGCGGATGTTAAAAGAGCAGCATCGGCATGCTTTTCACGTCGTTTGTAGAAATCCACGCGCGCGTTCTGCCAAAAGCACCATTTGCATGCATATCGTGTGGTTTTGCAGAAAACTGCGTCCGCGTCTACCAAAAGATGCATGTGCATGCTAAAACGCGTTTTGGCACAAATCCATGTGCGGGTGCTAAAAAGAGCAGCATCGGCATGCTTTTCACGTCGTTTGGTAGAAATCCACGCGCGCGTTCTGCCTAAACCACCATTTGCATGCATATCGTGTGGTTTTGCAGAAAACTGCGTCCGCGTCTACCAAAAGATGCATGCGCATGCTTAAAACGCGTTTTGGCACAAATCCATGTGCGGGTGCTAAAAAGAGCAGCATCGGCATGCTTTTCAACGTCGTTTGGTAGAAATCCACGCGCGCGTTCTGCCAAAAGCGCCATTTGCAAGCCTATCTTGTGGTTTTGCAGAAACTGCGTCCGCGTCTACCAAAAGATGCATGCGCATGCTTAAAACGCGCTTTGGCACAAATCCATGTGCGGATGTTAAAAAGAGCAGCATCGGCATGCTTTTCACGTCGTTTGGTAGAAATCCACGCGCGCGTTCTGCCAAAAGCACCATTTGCATGCATATCGTGTGGTTTTGCAGAAAACTGCGTCCGCGTCTACCAAAAGATGCATGCGCATGCTTAAAACGCGTTTTGGCACAAATCCATGTGCGGGTGCTAAAAAGAGCAGCATCGGCATGCTTTTCACGTCGTTTGGTAGAAATCCACACGCGCGTTCTGCCAAAAGCACCATTTGCATGCATATCGTGGGGTTTTGCAGAAAACTGCGGTCCGCGTCTACCAAAAGATGCATGTGCATGCTAAAAACGCGTTTTGGCACAAATCCATGTGCGGGTGCTAAAAAGAGCAGCATCGGCATGCTTTTCACGTCGTTTGGTAGAAATCCACGCGCGCGTTCTGCAAAAGCACAATTTGCATGCCTATCGTGTGGTTTTGCAGAAAACTGCGTCCGCGTCTACCAAAAGATGCATGCGCATGCTTAAAACGCGCTTTGGCACAAATCCATGTGCGGATGTTAAAAAGAGCAGCATCGGCATGCTTTTCACGTCGTTTGGTAGAAATCCACGCGCGCGTTCTGCCAAAAGCACCATTTGCATGCATATCGTGTGGTTTTGCAGAAAACTGCGTCCGCGTCTACCAAAAGATGCATGCGCATGCTAAAAACGCGTTTTGGCACAAATCCATGTGCGGATGTTAAAAAGAGCAGCATCGGCATGCTTTCACGTCGTTTGGTAGAATCCACGCGCGCGTTCTGCCAAAAGCACCATTTGCATGCATATCGTGTGGTTTTGCAGAAAACTGCGTCCGCGTCTACCAAAAGATGCATGCGCATGCTTAAAACGCGCTTTGGCACAAATCCATGTGCGGATGTTAAAAAGAGCAGCATCGGCATGCTTTTCACGTCGTTTGGTAGAAATCCACGCGCGCGTTCTGCCAAAAGCACCATTTGCATGCATATCGTGTGTTTTGCAGAAAACTGCGTCCGCGCTACCAAAAGATGCATGCGCATGCTTAAAACGCCGCTTTGGCACAAATCCATGTGCGGGTGCTAAAAAGAGCAGCATCGGCATGCTTTTCACGTCGTTTGGTAGAAATCCACACGCGCGTTCTGCCAAAAGCACCATTTGCATGCATATCGTGTGGTTTTGCAGAAAACTGCGTCCGCGTCTACCAAAAAGATGCATGTGCATGCTAAAAACGCGTTTTGGCACAAATCCATGTGCGGGTGCTAAAAAGAGCAGCATCGGCATGCTTTTCACGTCGTTTGGTAGAAATCCACGCGCGCGTTCTGCCAAAAGCACCATTTGCATGCCTATCGTGTGGTTTTGCAGAAAACTGCGGCGTCCGCGTCTACCAAAAGATGCATGCGCATGCTTAAAACGCGTTTTGGCACAAATCCATGTGCGGGTGCTAAAAAGAGCAGCATCGGCATGCTTTTCACGTCGTTTGGTAGAAATCCACGCGCGCGTTCTGCCAAAAGCACCATTTGCATGCATATCGTGTGGTTTTGCAGAAAACTGCGTCCGCGTCTACCAAAAGATGCATGCGCATGCTTAAAACGCGTTTTGGCACAAATCCATGTGCGGGTGCTAAAAAGAGCAGCATCGGCATGCTTTTCACGTCGTTTGGTAGAAATCCACGCGCGCGTTCTGCCAAAAATACCATTTGCATGCCTATCGTGTGGTTTTGCAGAAAACTGCGTCCGCGTCTA
Organism: Dermacentor variabilis; assembly: GCF_050947875.1. NCBI lineage: Eukaryota > Metazoa > Arthropoda > Arachnida > Ixodida > Ixodidae > Dermacentor > Dermacentor variabilis. Next base: position 25,700 of record NW_027460527.1, on the reverse strand, counting down.
CCAAAAGATGCATGCGCATGCTTAAAACGCGTTTTGGCACAAATCCATGTGCGGATGTTAAAAAGAGCAGCATCGGCATGCCTTTCACGTCGTTTGGTAGAAATCCACGCGCGCGTTCTGCCAAAAGCACCATTTGCATGCATATCGTGTGGTGTTGAAGAAAACTGCGTCCGCGTCTACCAAAAGATGCATGCGCATGCTTAAAACGCGTTTTGGCACAAATCCATGTGCGGATGTTAAAAAGAGCAGCATCGGCATGCTTTTCACGTCGTTTGGTAGAAATCCACGCGCGCGTTCTGCCAAAAGCACCATTTGCATGCATATCGTGTGGTTTTGCAGAAAACTGCGTCCGCGTCTACCAAAAGATTCATGCGCATGCTTAAAACGCGTTTTGGCACAAATCCATGTGCGGATGTTAAAAAGAGCAGCATCGGCATGCTTTTCACGTCGTTTGGTAGACATCCACGCGCGCGTTCTGCCAAAAGCACCATTTGCATGCATATCGTGTGGTTTTGAAGAAAACTGCGTCCGCGTCTACGAAAAGATGCATGCGCATGCTTAAAACGCGTTTTGGCACAAATCCATGTGCGGATGTTAAAAAGAGCAGCAACGGCATGCTTTTCACGTCGTTTGGTAGAAATCCACGCGCGCGTTCTGCCAAAAGCACCATTTGCATGCATATCGTGTGGTTTTGCAGAAAACTGCGTCCGCGTCTACCAAAAGATGCATGCGCATGCTTAAAACGCGTTTTGGCACAAATCCATGTGCGGATGTTAAAAAGAGCAGCATCGGCATGCTTTTCACGTCGTTTGGTAGAAATCCACGCGCGCGTTCTGCCAAAAGCACCATTTGCATGCCTATCGTGTGGTTTTGCAGAAAACTGCGTCCGCGTCTTCCAAAAGATGCATGCGCATGCTTAAAACGCGTTTTGGCACAAATCCATGTGCGGGTGCTAAAAAGAGCAGCATCGGCATGCTTTTCACGTCGTTTGGTAGAAATCCACGCGCGCGTTCTGCCAAAAGCACCATTTGCATGCATATCGTGTGGTTTTGCAGAAAACTGCGTCCGCGTCTACCAAAAGATGCATGCGCATGCTTAAAACGCGTTTTGGCACAAATCCATGTGCGGATGTTAAAAAGAGCAGCATCGGCATGCCTTTCACGTCGTTTGGTAGAAATCCACGCGCGCGTTCTGCCAAAAGCACCATTTGCATGCATATCGTGTGGTTTTGAAGAAAACTGCGTCCGCGTCTACCAAAAGATGCATGCGCATGCTTAAAACGCGTTTTGGCACAAATCCATGTGCGGATGTTAAAAAGAGCAGCATCGGCATGCTTTTCACGTCGTTTGGTAGAAATCCACGCGCGCGTTCTGCCAAAAGCACCATTTGCATGCATATCGTGTGGTTTCGCAGAAAACTGCGTCCGCGTCTACCAAAAGATTCATGCGCATGCTTAAAACGCGTTTTGGCACAAATCCATGTGCGGATGTTAAAAAGAGCAGCATCGGCATGCTTTTCACGTCGTTTGGTAGACATCCACGCGCGCGTTCTGCCAAAAGCACCATTTGCATGCATATCGTGTGGTTTTGAAGAAAACTGCGTCCGCGTCTACCAAAAGATGCATGCGCATGCTTAAAACGCGTTTTGGCACAAATCCATGTGCGGATGTTAAAAAGAGCAGCATCGGCATGCTTTTCACGTCGTTTGGTAGAAATCCACGCGCGCGTTCTGCCAAAAGCACCATTTGCATGCATATCGTGTGGTTTTGCAGAAAACTGCGTCCGCGTCTACCAAAAGATGCATGCGCATGCTTAAAACGCGTTTTGGCACAAATCCATGTGCGGATGTTAAAAAGAGCAGCATCGGCATGCTTTTCACGTCGTTTGGTAGAAATCCACGCGCGCGTTCTGCCAAAAGCACCATTTGCATGCCTATCGTGTGGTTTTGCAGAAAACTGCGTCCGCGTCTACCAAAAGATGCATGCGCATGCTTAAAACGCGTTTTGGCACAAATCCATGTGCGGGTGCTAAAAAGAGCAGCATCGGCATGCTTTTCACGTCGTTTGGTAGAAATCCACGCGCGCGTTCTGCCAAAAGCACCATTTGCATGCATATCGTGTGGTTTTGCAGAAAACTGCGTCCGCGTCTACCAAAAGATGCATGCGCATGCTTAAAACGCGTTTTGGCACAAATCCATGTGCGGGTGCTAAAAAGAGCAGCATCGGCATGCTTTTCACGTCGTTTGGTAGAAATCCACGCGCGCGTTCTGCCAAAAGCACCATTTGCATGCATATCGTGTGGTTTTGCAGAAAACTGCGTCCGCGTCTACCAAAAGATGCATGCGCATGCTTAAAACGCGTTTTGGCACAAATCCATGTGCGGGTGCTAAAAAGAGCAGCATCGGCATGCTTTTCACGTCGTTTGGTAGAAATCCACGCGCGCGTTCTGCCAAAAGCACCATTTGCATGCATATCGTGTGGTTTTGCAGGAAACTGCGTCCGCGTCTACCAAAAGATGCAAGCGCATGCTTAAAACGCGTTTTGGCACAAATCCATGTGCGGGTGCTAAAAAGAGCAGCATCGGCATGCTTTTCACGTCGTTTGGTAGAAATCCACGAGCGCGTTCTGCCAAAAGCACCATTTGCATGCCTATCGTATGGTTTTGCAGAAAACTGCGTCCGCGTCTACCAAAAGATGCATGCGCATGCTTAAAACGCGTTTTGGCACAAATCCATGTGCGGATGTTAAAAAGAGCAGCATCGGCATGCTTTTCACGTCGTTTGGTAGAAATCCACGCGCGCGTTCTGCCAAAAGCACCATTTGCATGCCTTTCGTGTGGTTTTGCAGAAAACTGCGTCCGCGTCTACCAAAAGATGCATGCGCATGCTTAAAACGCGTTTTGGCACAAATCCATGTGCGGGTGCTAAAAAGAGCAGCATCGGCATGCTTTTCACGTCGTTTGGTAGAAATCCACGCGCGCGTTCTGCCAAAAGCACCATTTGCATGCGTATCGTGTGGTTTTGCAGAAAACTGCGTCCGCGTCTACCAAAACATGCATGCGCATGCTTAAAACGCGTTTTGGCACAAATCCATGTGCGGATGTTAAAAAGAGCAGCATCGGCATGCTTTTCACGTCGTTTGGTAGAAATCCACGCGCGCGTTCTGCCAAAAGCACCATTTGCATGCATATCGTGTGGTTTTGCAGAAAACTGCGTCCGCGTCTACCAAAAGATGCATGCGCATGCTTAAAACGCGTTTTGGCACAAATCCATGTGCGGATGTTAAAAAGAGCAGCATCGGCATGCTTTTCACGTCGTTTGGTAGAAATCCACGCGCGCGTTCTGCCAAAAGCACCATTTGCATGCCTATCGTGTGGTTTTGCAGAAAACTGCGTCCGCGTCTACCAAAAGATGCATGCGCATGCTTAAAACGCGTTTTGGCACAAATCCATGTGCGGATGTTAAAAAGAGCAGCATCGGCATGCTTTTCACGTCGTTTGGTAGAAATCCACGCGCGCGTTCTGCCAAAAGCACCATTTGCATGCATATCGTGTGGTTTTGCAGAAAACTGCGTCCGCGTCTACCAAAAGATGCATGCGCATGCTTAAAACGCGTTTTGGCACAAATCCATGTGCGGGTGCTAAAAAGAGCAGCATCGGCATGCTTTTCACGTCGTTTGGTAGAAATCCACGCGCGCGTTCTGCCAAAAGCACCATCTGCATGCCTATCGTGTGGTTTTGCAGAAAACTGCGTCCGCGTCTACCAAAAGATGCATGCGCATGCTTAAAACGCGTTTTGGCACAAATCCATGTGCGGATGTTAAAAAGAGCAGCATCGGCATGCTTTTCACGTCGTTGGGTAGAAATCCACGCGCGCGTTCTGCCAAAAGCACCATTTGCATGCATATCGTGTGGTTTTGCAGAAAACTGCGTCCGCGTCTACCAAAAGATGCATGTGCATGCTAAAAACGCTTTTTGGCACAAATCCATGTGCGGGTGCTAAAAAGAGCAGCATCGGCATGCTTTTCACGTCGTTTGGTAGAAATCCACGCGCGCGTTCTGCCAAAAGCACCATTTGCATGCACATCGTGTGGTTTTGCAGAAAACTGCGTCCGCGTCTACCAAAAGATGCATGCGCATGCTTAAAACGCGTTTTGGCACACATCCATGTGCGGGTGCTAAAAAGAGCAGCATCGGCATGCTTTTCACGTCGTTTGGTAGAAATCCACGCGCGCGTTCTGCCAAAAGCACCATTTGCATGCCTATCGTGTGGTATTCAGAAAACTGCGTCCGCGTCTTCCAAAAGATGCATGCGCATGCTTAAAACGCGTTTTGGCACAAATCCATGTGCGGATGTTAAAAAGAGCAGCATCGGCATGCTTTTCACGTCGTTTGGTAGAAATCCACGCGCGCGTTCTGCCAAAAGCACCATTTGCATGCCTATCGTGTGGTTTTGCAGAAAACTGCGTCCGCGTCTACCAAAAGATGCATGCGCATGCTTAAAACGCGTTTTGCCACAAATCCATGTGCGGGTGCTAAAAAGAGCAGCATCGGCATGCTTTTCACGTCGTTTGGTAGAAATCCACGCGTGCGTTCTGCCAAAAGCACCATTTGCATGCATATCGTGTGGTTTTGCAGAAAACTGCGTCCGCGTCTACCAATAGATGCATGCGCATGCTTAGAACGCGTTTTGGCCCAAATCCATGTGTGGATGTTAAAAAGAGCAGCATCGGCATGCTTTTCACGTCGTTTGGTAGAAATCCACGCGCGCGTTCTGCCAAAAGCACCATTTGCATGCATATCGTGTGGTTTTGCAGAAAACTGCGTCCGCGTCTACCAAAAGATGCATGTGCATGCTAAAAACGCTTTTTGGCACAAATCCATGTGCGGGTGCTAAAAAGAGCAGCATCGGCATGCTTTTCACGTCGTTTGGTAGAAATCCACGCGCGCGTTCTGCCAAAAGCACCATTTGCATGCACATCGTGTGGTTTTGCAGAAAACTGCGTCCGCGTCTACCAAAAGATGCATGTGCATGCTAAAAACGCTTTTTGGCACAAATCCATGTGCGGGTGCTAAAAAGAGCAGCATCAGCATGCTTTTCACGTCGTTTGGTAGAAATCCACGCGCGCGTTCTGCCAAAAGCACCATTTGCATGCACATCGTGTGGTTTTGCAGAAAACTGCGTCCGCGTCTACCAAAAGATGCATGCGCATGCTTAAAACGCGTTTTGGCACACATCCATGTGCGGGTGCTAAAAAGAGCAGCATCGGCATGCTTTTCACGTCGTTTGGTAGAAATCCACGCGCGCGTTCTGCCAAAAGCACCATTTGCATGCCTATCGTGTGGTTTTGCAGAAAACTGCGTCCGCGTCTTCCAAAAGATGCATGCGCATGCTTAAAACGCGTTTTGGCACAAATCCATGTGCGGATGTTAAAAAGAGCAGCATCGGCATGCTTTTCACGTCGTTTGGTAGAAATCCACGCGCGCGTTCTGCCAAAAGCACCATTTGCATGCCTATCGTGTGGTTTTGCAGAAAACTGCGTCCGCGTCTACCAAAAGATGCATGCGCATGCTTAAAACGCGTTTGGGCACAAATCCATGTGCGGGTGCTAAAAAGAGCAGCATCGGCATGCTTTTCACGTCGTTTGGTAGAAATCCACGCGTGCGTTCTGCCAAAAGCACCATTTGCATGCATATCGTGTGGTTTTGCAGAAAACTGCGTCCGCGTCTACCAAAAGATGCATGCGCATGCTTAAAACGCGTTTTGGCACAAATCCATGGGCGGGTGCTAAAAAGAGCAGCATCGGCATGCTTTTCACGTCGTTTGGTAGAAATCCACGCGCGCGTTCTGCCAAAAGCACCATTTGCATGCATATCGTGTGGTTTTGCAGAAAACTGCGTCCGCGTCTACCAAACGATGCATGCGCATGTTTAAAACGCGTTTTGGCACAAATCCATGTGCGGGTGCTAAAAAGAGCAGCATCGGCATGCTTTTCACGTCGTTTGGTAGAAATCCACGCGCGCGTTCTGCCAAAAGCACCATTTGCATGCCTATCGTGTGGTTTTGCAGAAAACTGCGTCCGCGTCTACCAAAAGATGCATGCGCATGCTTAAAACGCGTTTTGGCACAAATCCATGTGCGGATGTTAAAAAGAGCAGCACCGGCATGCTTTTCACGTCGTTTGGTAGAAATCCACGCGCGCGTTCTGCCAAAAGCACCATTTGCATGCCTATCGTGTGGTTTTGCAGAAAACTGCGTCCGCGTCTACCAAAAGATGCATGCGCATGCTTAAAACGCGTTTTGGCACAAATCCATGTGCGGATGTTAAAAAGAGCAGCATCGGCATGCTTTTCACGTCGTTTGCTAGAAATCCACGCGCGCGTTCTGCCAAAAGCACCATTTGCATGCCTATCGTGTGGTTTTGCAGAAAACTGCGTCCGCGTCTACCAAAAGATGCATGCGCATGCTTAAAACGCGTTTTGGCACAAATCCATGTGCGGGTGCTAAAAAGAGCAGCATCGGCATGCTTTTCACGTCGTTTGGTAGAAATCCACGCGCGCGTTCTGCCAAAAGCACCATTTGCATGCACATCGTGTGGTTTTGCAGAAAACTGCGTCCGCGTCTACCAAAAGATGCATGCGCATGCTTAAAACGCGTTTTGGCACAAATCCATGTGCGGGTGCTAAAAAGAGCAGCATCGGCATGCTTTTCACGTCGATTGGTGGAAATCCACGCGCGCGTTCTGCCAAAAGCACCATTTGCATGCATATCGTGTGGCTTTGCAGAAAACTGCGTCCGCGTCTACCAAAAGATACATGTGCATGCTAAAAACGCGTTTTGGCACAAATCCATGTGCGGGTGCGAAAAAGAGCAGCATCGGCATGCTTTTCACGTTGTTTGGTAGAAATCCACGCGCGCGTTCTGCCAAAAGCACCATTTGCATGCATATCGTGGGGGTTTTGCAGAAAACTGCGTCCGCGTCTACCAAAAGATGCATGCGCATGCTTAAAACGCGTTTTGGCAGAAATCCATGTGCGGGTGCTAAAAAGAGCAGCATCGGCATGCTTTTCACGTCGTTTGGTAGAAATCCACGCGCGCGTTCTGCCAAAAGCACCATTTGCATGCATATCGTGTGGTTTTGCAGAAAACTGCGTCCGCGTCTACCAAAAGATGCATGCGCATGCTTAAAACGCGTTTTGGCACAAATCCATGTGCGGGTGCTAAAAAGAGCAGCATCGGCATGCTTTTCACGTCGTTTGGTAGAAATCCACGCGCGCGTTCTGCCAAAAGCACCATTTCCATGCCTATCGTGTGTTTTTGCAGAAAACTGCGTCCGCGTCTACCAAAAGATGCATGCGCATGCTTAAAACGCGTTTTGGCACAAATCCATGTGCGGATGTTAAAAAGAGCAGCATCGGCATGCTTTTCACGTCGTTTGTAGAAATCCACGCGCGCGTTCTGCCAAAAGCACCATTTGCATGCATATCGTGTGGTTTTGCAGAAAACTGCGTCCGCGTCTACCAAAAGATGCATGCGCATGCTTAAAACGCGTTTTGGCACAAATCCAAGTGCGGGTGCTAAAAAGAGCAGCATCGGCATGCTTTTCACGTCGTTTGGTAGAAATCCACGCGCGCGTTCTGCCAAAAGCACCATTTGCATGCATATCGTGTGGTTTTGCAGAAAACTGCGTCCGCGTCCAGCAAAAGATGCATGCGCATGCTTAAAACGCGTTTTGGCACAAATCCATGGGCGGGTGCTAAAAAGAGCAGCATCGGCATGCTTTTCACGTCGTTTGGTAGAAATCCACGCGCGCGTTCTGCCAAAAGCACCATTTGCATGCATATCGTGTGGTTTTGCAGAAAACTGCGTCCGCGTCAACCAAAAGATGCATGCGCATGCTTAAAACGCGTTTTGGCACAAATCCATGTGCGGGTGCTAAAAAGAGCAGCATCGGCATGCTTTTCACGTCGTTTGGTAGAAATCCACGCGCGCGTTCTGCCAAAAGCACCATTTGCATGCCTATCGTGTGGTTTTGCAGAAAACTGCGTCCGCGTCTACCAAAAGATGCATGCGCATGCTTAAAACGCGTTTTGGCACAAATCCATGTGCGGATGTTAAAAAGAGCAGCACCGGCATGCTTTTCACGTCGTTTGGTAGAAATCCACGCGCGCGTTCTGCCAAAAGCACCATTTGCATGCATATCGTGTGGTTTTGCAGAAAACTGCGTCCGCGTCTACCAAAAGATGCATGTGCATGCTAAAAACGCTTTTTGGCACAAATCCATGTGCGGGTGCTAAAAAGAGCAGCATCGGCATGCTTTTCACGTCGTTTGGTAGAAATCCACGCGCGCGTTCTGCCAAAAGCACCATTTGCATGCCTATCGTGTGGTTTTGCAGAAAACTGCGTCCGCGTCTACCAAAAGATGCATGCGCATGCTTAAAACGCGTTTTGGCACAAATCCATGTGCGGGTGCTAAAAAGAGCAGCATCGGCATGCTTTTCACGTCGTTTGGTAGAAATCCACGCGCGTGTTCTGCCAAAAGCACCATTTGCATGCATATCTTGTGGTGTTGCAGAAAACTGCGTCCGCGTCTACCAAAAGATGCATGCGCATGCTTAAAAACGCGTTTTGGCACAAATCCATGTGCGGGTGCTAAAAAGAGCAGCATCGGCATGCTTTTCACGTCGTTTGGTAGAAATCCACGCGCGCGTTCTGCCAAAAGCACCATTTGCATGCATATCGTGTGGTTTTGCAGAAAACTGCGTCCGCGTCTACCAAAAGATACATGTGCATGCTAAAAACGCGTTTTGGCACAAATCCATGTGCGGGTGCTAAAAAGAGCCGCATCGGCATGCTTTTCACGTCGTTTGGTAGAAATCCACGCGCGCGTTCTGCCAAAAGCACCATTTGCATGCATATCGTGGGGGTTTTGCAGAAAACTGCGTCCGCGTCTACCAAAAGATGCATGCGCATGCTTAAAACGCGTTTTGGAACAAATCCATGTGCGGGTGCTAAAAAGAGCAGCATCGGCATGCTTTTCACGTCGTTTGGTAGAAATCCACGCGCGCGTTCTGCCAAAGCACCATTTGCATGCATATCGTGTGGTTTTGCAGAAAACTGCGTCCGCGTCTACCAAAAGATGCATGCGCATGCTTAAAACGCGTTTTGGCACAAATCCATGTGCGGGTGCTAAAAAGAGCAGCATCGGCATGCTTTTCACGTCGTTTGGTAGAAATCCACGCGCGCGTTCTGCCAAAAGCACCATTTGCATGCATATCGTGTGGTTTTGCAGAAAACTGCGTCCGCGTCTACCTAAAGATACATGTGCATGCTAAAAACGCGTTTTGGCACAAATCCATGTGCGGGTGCTAAAAAGAGCAGCATCGGCATGCTTTTCACGTCGTTTGGTAGAAATCCACGCGCGCGTTCTGCCAAAAGCACCATTTGCATGCCTATCGTGTGGTTTTGCAGAAAACTGCGTCCGCCTCTACCAAAAGATGCATGCGCATGCTTAAAACGCGTTTTGGCACAAATCCATGTGCGGATGTTAAAAAGAGCAGCATCGGCATGCTTTTCACGTCGTTGGGTAGAAATCCACGCGCGCGTTCTGCCAAAAGCACCATTTGCATGCATATCGTGTGGTTTTGCAGAAAACTGCGTCCGCGTCTACCAAAAGATGCATGTGCATGCTAAAACGCTTTTTGGCACAAATCCATGTGCGGGTGCTAAAAAGAGCAGCATCGGCATGCTTTTCACGTCGTTTGGTAGAAATCCACGCGCGCGTTCTGCCAAAAGCACCATTTGCATGCTCATCGTGTGGTTTTGCAGAAAACTGCGTCCGCGTCTACCAAAAGATGCATGCGCATGCTTAAAACGCGTTTTGGCACAAATCCATGTGCGGGTGCTAAAAAGAGCAGCATCGGCATGCTTTTCACGTCGTTTGGTAGAAATCCACGCGCGCGTTCTGCCAAAAGCATCATTTGCATGCATATCGTGTGGTTTTGCAGAAAACTGCGTCCGCGTCTACCAAAAGATGGATGCGCATGCTTAAAACGCGTTTTGGCACAAATCCATGTGCGGGTGCTAAAAAGAGCAGCATCGGCATGCTTTTCACGTCGTTTGGTAGAAATCCACGCGCGCGTTCTGCCAAAAGCACCATTTGCATGCATATCGTGTGGTTTTGCAGAAAACTGCGTCCGCGTCTACCAAAAGATGCATGTGCATGCTAAAAACGCGTTTTGGCACAAATCCATGTGCGGGTGCTAAAAAGAGCAGCATCGGCATGCTTTTCACGTCGTTTGGTAGAAATCCACGCGCGCGTTCTGCCAAAAGCACCATTTGCATGCATATCGTGTGGTTTTGCAGAAAACTGCGTCCGCGTCTACCAAAAGATGCATGCGCATGCTTAAAACGCGTTTTGGCACAAATCCATGTGCGGGTGCTAAAAAGAGCAGCATCGGCATGCTTTTCACGTCGTTTGGTAGAAATCCACGTGCGCGTTCTGCCAAAAGCACCATTTGCATGCCTATCGTGTGGTTTTGCAGAAAACTGCGTCCGCGTCTCCCAAAAGATGCATGCGCATGCTTAAAACGCGTTTTGGCACAAATCCATGTGCGGATGTTAAAAAGAGCAGCATCGGCATGCTTTTCACGTCGTTTGGTAGAAATCCACGCGCGCGTTCTGCCAAAAGCACCATTTGCATGCCTATCGTGTGGTTTTGCAGAAAACTGCGTCCGCGTCTACCAAAACATGCATGCGCATGCTTAAAACGCGTTTTGGCACAAATCCATGTGCGGATGTTAAAAAGAGCAGCATCGGCATGCTTTTCACGTCGTTGGGTAGAAATCCACGCGAGCGTTCTGCCAAAAGCACCATTTGCATGCATATCGTGTGGTTTTGCAGAAAACTGCGTCCTCGTCTACCAAAAGATGCATGTGCATGCTAAAAACGCTTTTTGGCACAAATCCATGTGCGGGTGCTAAAAAGAGCAGCATCGGCATGCTTTTCACGTCGTTTGGTAGAAATCCACGCGCGCGTTCTGCCAAAAGTACCATTTGCATGCCTATCGTGTGGTTTTGCAGAAAACTGCGTCCGCGTCTACCAAAAGATGCATGCGCATGCTTAAAACGCGTTTTGGCACAAATCCATGTGCGGGTGCTAAAAAGAGCAGCATCGGCATGCTTTTCACGTCGTTTGGTAGAAATCCACGCGCGCGTTCTGCCAAAAGTACCATTTGCATGCCTATCGTGTGGTTTTGCAGAAAACTGCGTCCGCGTCTACCAAAAGATGCATGCGCATGCTTAAAACGCGTTTTGGCACAAATCCATGTGCGGGTGCTAAAAAGAGCAGCATCGGCATGCTTTTCACGTCGATTGGTGGAAATCCACGCGCGCGTTCTGCCAAAAGCACCATTTGCATGCATATCGTGTGGCTTTGCAGAAAACTGCGTCCGCGTCTACCAAAAGATACATGTGCATGCTAAAAACGCGTTTTGGCACAAATCCATGTGCGGGTGCGAAAAAGAGCAGCATCGGCATGCTTTTCACGTCGTTTGGTAGAAATCCACGCGCGCGTTCTGCCAAAAGCACCATTTGCATGCATATCGTGGGGGTTTTGCAGAAAACTGCGTCCGCGTCTACCAAAACATGCATGCGCATGCTTAAAACGCGTTTTGGCACAAATCCATGTGCGGATGTTAAAAAGAGCAGCATCGGCATGCTTTTCACGTCGTTGGGTAGAAATCCACGCGAGCGTTCTGCCAAAAGCACCATTTGCATGCATATCGTGTGGTTTTGCAGAAAACTGCGTCCTCGTCTACCAAAAGATGCATGTGCATGCTAAAAACGCTTTTTGGCACAAATCCATGTGCGGGTGCTAAAAAGAGCAGCATCGGCATGCTTTTCACGTCGTTTGGTAGAAATCCACGCGCGCGTTCTGCCAAAAGTACCATTTGCATGCCTATCGTGTGGTTTTGCAGAAAACTGCGTCCGCGTCTACCAAAAGATGCATGCGCATGCTTAAAACGCGTTTTGGCACAAATCCATGTGCGGGTGCTAAAAAGAGCAGCATCGGCATGCTTTTCACGTCGTTTGGTAGAAATCCACGCGCGCGTTCTGCCAAAAGTACCATTTGCATGCCTATCGTGTGGTTTTGCAGAAAACTGCGTCCGCGTCTACCAAAAGATGCATGCGCATGCTTAAAACGCGTTTTGGCACAAATCCATGTGCGGGTGCTAAAAAGAGCAGCATCGGCATGCTTTTCACGTCGATTGGTGGAAATCCACGCGCGCGTTCTGCCAAAAGCACCATTTGCATGCATATCGTGTGGCTTTGCAGAAAACTGCGTCCGCGTCTACCAAAAGATACATGTGCATGCTAAAAACGCGTTTTGGCACAAATCCATGTGCGGGTGCGAAAAAGAGCAGCATCGGCATGCTTTTCACGTCGTTTGGTAGAAATCCACGCGCGCGTTCTGCCAAAAGCACCATTTGCATGCATATCGTGGGGGTTTTGCAGAAACCTGCGTCCGCGTCTACCAAAAGATGCATGCGCATGCTTAAAACGCGTTTTGGCAGAAATCCATGTGCGGGTGCTAAAAAGAGCAGCATCGGCATGCTTTTCACGTCGTTTGGTAGAAATCCACGCGCGCGTTCTGCCAAAAGCACCATTTGCATGCATATCGTGTGGTTTTGCAGAAAACTGCGTCCGCGTCTACCAAAAGATGCATGCGCATGCTTAAAACGCGTTTTGGCACAAATCTATGTGCGGGTGCTAAAAAGAGCAGCATCGGCATGCTTTTCACGTCGTTTGGTAGAAATCCACGCGCGCGTTCTGCCAAAAGCACCATTTCCATGCCTATCGTGTGGTTTTGCAGAAACTGCGTCCGCGTCTACCAAAGATGCATGCGCATGCTTAAACGCGTTTTGGCACAAATCCATGTGCGGATGTTAAAAAGAGCAGCATCGGCATGCTTTTCACGTCGTTTGGTAGAAATCCACGCGCGCGTTCTGCCAAAAGCACCATTTGCATGCATATCGTGTGGTTTTGCAGAAAACTGCGTCCGCGTCTACCAAAAGATGCATGCGCATGCTTAAAACGCGTTTTGGCACAAATCCAAGTGCGGGTGCTAAAAAGAGCAGCATCGGCATGCTTTTCACGTCGTTTGGTAGAAATCCACGCGCGCGTTCTGCCAAAAGCACCATTTGCATGCATATCGTGTGGTTTTGCAGAAAACTGCGTCCGCGTCCAGCAAAAGATGCATGCGCATGCTTAAAACGCGTTTTGGCACAAATCCATGGGCGGGTGCTAAAAAGAGCAGCATCGGCATGCTTTTCACGTCGTTTGGTAGAAATCCACGCGCGCGTTCTGCCAAAAGCACCATTTGCATGCCTATCGTGTGGTTTTGCAGAAAACTGCGTCCGCGTCTACCAAAAGATGCATGCGCATGCTTAAAACGCGTTTTGGCACAAATCCATGTGCGGATGTTAAAAAGAGTACACCGGCATGCTTTTCACGTCGTTTGGTAGAAATCCACGCGCGCGTTCTGCCAAAAGCACCATTTGCATGCATATCGTGTGGTTTTGCAGAAAACTGCGTCCGCGTCTACCAAAAGATGCATGTGCATGCTAAAAACGCTTTTTGGCACAAATCCATGTGCGGGTGCTAAAAAGAGCAGCATCGGCATGCTTTTCACGTCGTTTGGTAGAAATCCACGCGCGTGTTCTGCCAAAAGCACCATTTGCATGCATATCTTGTGGTGTTGCAGAAAACTGCGTCCGCGTCTACCAAAAGATGCATGCGCATGCTTAAAACGCGTTTTGGCACAAATCCATGTGCGGGTGCTAAAAAGAGCAGCATCGGCATGCTTTTCACGTCGTTTGGTAGAAATCCACGCGCGCGTTCTGCCAAAAGCACCATTTGCATGCATATCGTGTGGTTTTGCAGAAAACTGCGTCCGCGTCTACCAAAAGATACATGTGCATGCTAAAAACGCGTTTTGGCACAAATCCATGTGCGGGTGCTAAAAAGAGCCGCATCGGCATGCTTTTCACGTCGTTTGGTAGAAATCCACGCGCGCGTTCTGCCAAAAGCACCATTTGCATGCATATCGTGGGGGTTTTGCAGAAAACTGCGTCCGCGTCTACCAAAAGATGCATGCGCATGCTTAAAACGCGTTTTGGAACAAATCCATGTGCGGGTGCTAAAAAGAGCAGCATCGGCATGCTTTTCACGTCGTTTGGTAGAAATCCACGCGCGCGTTCTGCCAAAGCACCATTTGCATGCATATCGTGTGGTTTTGCAGAAAACTGCGTCCGCGTCTACCAAAAGATGCATGCGCATGCTTAAAACGCGTTTTGGCACAAATCCATGTGCGGGTGCTAAAAAGAGCAGCATCGGCATGCTTTTCACGTCGTTTGGTAGAAATCCACGCGCGCGTTCTGCCAAAAGCACCATTTGCATGCATATCGTGTGGTTTTGCAGAAAACTGCGTCCGCGTCTACCTAAAGATACATGTGCATGCTAAAAACGCGTTTTGGCACAAATCCATGTGCGGGTGCTAAAAAGAGCAGCATCGGCATGCTTTTCACGTCGTTTGGTAGAAATCCACGCGCGCGTTCTGCCAAAAGCACCATTTGCATGCCTATCGTGTGGTTTTGCAGAAAACTGCGTCCGCCTCTACCAAAAGATGCATGCGCATGCTTAAAACGCGTTTTGGCACAAATCCATGTGCGGATGTTAAAAAGAGCAGCATCGGCATGCTTTTCACGTCGTTGGGTAGAAATCCACGCGCGCGTTCTGCCAAAAGCACCATTTGCATGCATATCGTGTGGTTTTGCAGAAAACTGCGTCCGCGTCTACCAAAAGATGCATGTGCATGCTAAAAACGCTTTTTGGCACAAATTCATGTGCGGGTGCTAAAAAGAGCAGCATCGGCATGCTTTTCACGTCGTTTGGTAGAAATCCACGCGCGCGTTCTGCCAAAAGCACCATTTGCATGCTCATCGTGTGGTTTTGCAGAAAACTGCGTCCGCGTCTACCAAAAGATGCATGCGCATGCTTAAAACGCGTTTTGGCACAAATCCATGTGCGGGTGCTAAAAAGAGCAGCATCGGCATGCTTTTCACGTCGTTTGGTAGAAATCCACGCGCGCGTTCTGCCAAAAGCATCATTTGCATGCATATCGTGTGGTTTTGCAGAAAACTGCGTCCGCGTCTACCAAAAGATGGATGCGCATGCTTAAAACGCGCTTTGGCACAAATCCATGTGCGGGTGCTAAAAAGAGCAGCATCGGCATGCTTTTCACGTCGTTTGGTAGAAATCCACGTGCGCGTTCTGCCAAAAGCGCCATTTGCATGCCTATCGTGTGGTTTTGCAGAAAACTGCGTCCGCGTCTCCCAAAAGATGCATGCGCATGCTTAAAACGCGTTTTGGCACAAATCCATGTGCGGATGTTAAAAAGAGCAGCATCGGCATGCTTTTCACGTCGTTTGGTAGAAATCCACGCGCGCGTTCTGCCAAAAGCACCATTTGCATGCCTATCGTGTGGTTTTGCAGAAAACTGCGTCCGCGTCTACCAAAAGATGCATGCGCATGCTTAAAACGCGTTTTGGCACAAATCCATGTGCGGATGTTAAAAAGAGTACACCGGCATGCTTTTCACGTCGTTTGGTAGAAATCCACGCGCGCGTTCTGCCAAAAGCACCATTTGCATGCATATCGTGTGGTTTTGCAGAAAACTGCGTCCGCGTCTACCAAAAGATGCATGTGCATGCTAAAAACGCTTTTTGGCACAAATCCATGTGCGGGTGCTAAAAAGAGCAGCATCGGCATGCTTTTCACGTCGTTTGGTAGAAATCCACGCGCGTGTTCTGCCAAAAGCACCATTTGCATGCATATCTTGTGGTGTTGCAGAAAACTGCGTCCGCGTCTACCAAAAGATGCATGCGCATGCTTAAAACGCGTTTTGGCACAAATCCATGTGCGGGTGCTAAAAAGAGCAGCATCGGCATGCTTTTCACGTCGTTTGGTAGAAATCCACGCGCGCGTTCTGCCAAAAGCACCATTTGCATGCATATCGTGTGGTTTTGCAGAAAACTGCGTCCGCGTCTACCAAAAGATACATGTGCATGCTAAAAACGCGTTTTGGCACAAATCCATGTGCGGGTGCTAAAAAGAGCCGCATCGGCATGCTTTTCACGTCGTTTGGTAGAAATCCACGCGCGCGTTCTGCCAAAAGCACCATTTGCATGCATATCGTGGGGGTTTTGCAGAAAACTGCGTCCGCGTCTACCAAAAGATGCATGCGCATGCTTAAAACGCGTTTTGGAACAAATCCATGTGCGGGTGCTAAAAAGAGCAGCATCGGCATGCTTTTCACGTCGTTTGGTAGAAATCCACGCGCGCGTTCTGCCAAAGCACCATTTGCATGCATATCGTGTGGTTTTGCAGAAAACTGCGTCCGCGTCTACCAAAAGATGCATGCGCATGCTTAAAACGCGTTTTGGCACAAATCCATGTGCGGGTGCTAAAAAGAGCAGCATCGGCATGCTTTTCACGTCGTTTGGTAGAAATCCACGCGCGCGTTCTGCCAAAAGCACCATTTGCATGCATATCGTGTGGTTTTGCAGAAAACTGCGTCCGCGTCTACCTAAAGATACATGTGCATGCTAAAAACGCGTTTTGGCACAAATCCATGTGCGGGTGCTAAAAAGAGCAGCATCGGCATGCTTTTCACGTCGTTTGGTAGAAATCCACGCGCGCGTTCTGCCAAAAGCACCATTTGCATGCCTATCGTGTGGTTTTGCAGAAAACTGCGTCCGCCTCTACCAAAAGATGCATGCGCATGCTTAAAACGCGTTTTGGCACAAATCCATGTGCGGATGTTAAAAAGAGCAGCATCGGCATGCTTTTCACGTCGTTGGGTAGAAATCCACGCGCGCGTTCTGCCAAAAGCACCATTTGCATGCATATCGTGTGGTTTTGCAGAAAACTGCGTCCGCGTCTACCAAAAGATGCATGTGCATGCTAAAAACGCTTTTTGGCACAAATTCATGTGCGGGTGCTAAAAAGAGCAGCATCGGCATGCTTTTCACGTCGTTTGGTAGAAATCCACGCGCGCGTTCTGCCAAAAGCACCATTTGCATGCTCATCGTGTGGTTTTGCAGAAAACTGCGTCCGCGTCTACCAAAAGATGCATGCGCATGCTTAAAACGCGTTTTGGCACAAATCCATGTGCGGGTGCTAAAAAGAGCAGCATCGGCATGCTTTTCACGTCGTTTGGTAGAAATCCACGCGCGCGTTCTGCCAAAAGCATCATTTGCATGCATATCGTGTGGTTTTGCAGAAAACTGCGTCCGCGTCTACCAAAAGATGGATGCGCATGCTTAAAACGCGCTTTGGCACAAATCCATGTGCGGGTGCTAAAAAGAGCAGCATCGGCATGCTTTTCACGTCGTTTGGTAGAAATCCACGTGCGCGTTCTGCCAAAAGCACCATTTGCATGCCTATCGTGTGGTTTTGCAGAAAACTGCGTCCGCGTCTCCCAAAAGATGCATGCGCATGCTTAAAACGCGTTTTGGCACAAATCCATGTGCGGATGTTAAAAAGAGCAGCATCGGCATGCTTTTCACGTCGTTTGGTAGAAATCCACGCGCGCGTTCTGCCAAAAGCACCATTTGCATGCCTATCGTGTGGTTTTGCAGAAAACTGCGTCCGCGTCTACCAAAACATGCATGCGCATGCTTAAAACGCGTTTTGGCACAAATCCATGTGCGGATGTTAAAAAGAGCAGCATCGGCATGCTTTTCACGTCGTTGGGTAGAAATCCACGCGAGCGTTCAGCCAAAAGCACCATTTGCATGCATATCGTGTGGTTTTGCAGAAAACTGCGTCCTCGTCTACCAAAAGATGCATGTGCATGCTAAAAACGCTTTTTCGCACAAATCCATGTGCGGGTGCTAAAAAGAGCAGCATCGGCATGCTTTTCACGTCGTTTGGTAGAAATCCACGCGCGCGTTCTGCCAAAAGTACCATTTGCATGCCTATCGTGTGGTTTTGCAGAAAACTGCGTCCGCGTCTACCAAAAGATGCATGCGCATGCTTAAAACGCGTTTTGGCACAAATCCATGTGCGGGTGCTAAAAAGAGCTGCATCGGCATGCTTTTCACGTCGTTTGGTAGAAATCCACGCGCGCGTTCTGCCAAAAGCACCATTTGCATGCATATCGTGTGGTTTTGTAGAAAACTGCGTCCGCGTCTACCAAAAGATGCATGTGCATGCTAAAAACGCGTTTTGGCACAAATCCATGTGCGGGTGCTTTTTAAAAAGAGCAGCATCGGCATGCTTTTCACGTCGTTTGGTAGAAATCCACGCGCGCGTTCTGCGAAAAGCACCATTTGCATGCATATCGTGTGGTTTTGCAGAAAACTGCGTCCGCGTCTACCAAAAGATGCATGCGTATGCTTAAAACGCGTTTTGGCACAAATCCATGTGCGGGTGCTAAAAAGAGCAGCATCGGCATGCTTTTCACGTCGTTTGGTAGAAATCCACGAGCGCGTTCTGCCAAAAGCACCATTTGCATGCCTATCGTGTGGTTTTGCAGAAAACTGCGTCCGCCTCTACCAAAAGATGCATGCGCATGCTTAAAACGCGTTTTGGCACAAATCCATGTGCGGATGTTAAAAAGAGCAGCATCGGCATGCTTTTCACGTCGTTTGGTAGAAATACACGCGCGCGTTCTGCCAAAAGCACCATTTGCATGCATATCGTGTGGTTTTGCAGAAAGCTGCGTCCGTGTCTACCAAAAGATGCATGCGCATGCTTAAAACGCGTTTTGGCACAAATCCATGTGCGGGTGCTAAAAAGAGCAGCATCGGCATGCTTTTCACGTCGTTTGGTAGAAATCCACACGCGCGTTCTGCCAAAAGCACCATTTGCATGCATATCGTGTGGTTTTGCAGAAATCTGCGTCCGCGTCTACCAAAATATGCATGTGCATGCTAAAAACGCGTTTTCGCACAAATCCATGTGCGGGTGCTAAAAAGAGCAGCATCGGCATGCTTTTCACGTCGTTTGGTAGAAATCCACGCGCGCGTTCTGCCAAAACCACCATTTGCATGCATATCGTGTGGTTTTGCAGAAAACTGCGTCCGCGTCTACCAAAAGATGCATGCGCATGCTTAAAACGCGTTTTGGCACAAATCCATGTGCGGGTGCTAAAAAGAGCAGCATCGGCATGCTTTTCACGTCGTTTGGTAGAAATCCACGCGCGCGTTCTGCCAAAAGCACCATTTGCATGCCTATCGTGTGGTTTTGCAGAAAACTGCGTCCGCGTCTACCAAAAGATGCATGTGCATGCTAAAAACGCGTTTTCGCACAAATCCATGTGCGGGTGCTAAAAAGAGCAGCATCGGCATGCTTTTCACGTCGTTTGGTAGAAATCCACGCGCGCGTTCTGCCAAAACCACCATTTGCATGCATATCGTGTGGTTTTTCAGAAAACTGCGTCCGCGTCTACCAAAAGATGCATGCGCATGCTTAAAACGCGTTTTGGCACAAATCCATGTGCGGGTGCTAAAAAGAGCAGCATCGGCATGCTTTTCACGTCGTTTGGTAGAAATCCACGCGCGCGTTCTGCCAAAAGCACCATTTGCATGCCTATCGTGTGGTTTTGCAGAAAACTGCGTCCGCGTCTACCAAAAGATGCATGTGCATGCTAAAAACGCGTTTTGGCACAAATCCATGTGCGGATGCTAAAAAGAGCAGCATCGGCATGCTTTTCACGTCGTTTGGTAGAAATCCACGCGCGCGTTCTGCCAAAAGCACCATTTGCATGCATATCGTGTGGTTTTGCAGAAAACTGCGTCCGCGTCTACCAAAAGATGCATGCGCATGCTTAAAACGCGTTTTGGCACAAATCCATGTGCGGGTGCTAAAAAGAGCAGCATCGGCATGCTTTTCACGTCGTTTGGTAGAAACCCACGCGCGCGTTCTGCCAAAAGCACCATTTGCATGCCTATCGTGTGGTTTTGCAGAAAACTGCGTCCGCGTCTACCAAAAGATGCATGCGCATGCTTAAAACGCGCTTTGGCTCAAATCCATGTGCGGATGTTAAAAAGAGCAGCATCGGCATGCTTTTCACGTCGTTTGGTAGAAATCCACGCACGCGTTCTGCCAAAAGCACCATTTGCATGCATATCGTGTGGTTTTGCAGAAAACTGCGTCCGCGTCTACCAAAAGATGCATGCGCATGCTTAAAACGCGTTTTGGCACAAATCCATGTGCGGGTGCTAAAAAGAGCAGCATCGGCATGCTTTTCACGTCGTTTGGTAGAAATCCACGCGCGCGTTCTGCCAAAAGCACCATTTGCATGCCTATCGTGTGGTTTTCCAGAAAACTGCGTCCGCGTCTACCAAAAGATGCATGCGCATGCTCAAAACGCGTTTTGGCACAAATCCATGTGCGGATGTTAAAAAGAGCAGCATCGGCATGCTTTTCACGTCGTTTGGTAGAAATCCACGCCCGCGTTCTGCCAAAAGCACCATTTGCATGCATATCGTGTGGTTTTGCAGAAAACTGCGTCCGCGTCTACCAAAAGATGCATGCGCATGCTTAAAACGCGTTTTGGCACAAATCCATGTGCGGGTGCTAAAAAGAGCAGCATCGGCATGCTTTTCACGTCGTTTGGTAGAAATCCACGCGCGCGTTCTGCCAAAAGCACCATTTGCATGCCTATCGTGTGGTTTTGCAGAAAACTGCGTCCGCGTCTACCAAAAGATGCATGCGCATGCTTAAAACGCGCTTTGGCACATATCTATGTGCGGGTGCTAAAAAGAGCAGCATCGGCATGCTTTTCACGTCGTTTGGTAGAAATCCACGCGCGCGTTCTGCCAAAAGCACCATTTGCATGCATATCGTGTGGTTTTGCAGAAAACTGCGTCCGCGTCTACCAAAAGATGCTTGCGCATGCTTAAAACACGTTTTGGCACAAATCCATGTGCGGGTGCTAAAAAGAGCAGCATCGGCATGCTTTTCACGTCGTTTGGTAGAAATCCACGCGCGCGTTCTGCCAAAAGCACCATTTGCATGCCTATCGTGTGGTTTTCCAGAAAACTGCGTCCGCGTCTACCAAAAGATGCATGCGCATGCTCAAAACGCGTTTTGGCACAAATCCATGTGCGGATGTTAAAAAGAGCAGCATCGGCATGTTTTTCACGTCGTTTGGTAGAAATCCACGCGCGCGTTCTGCCAAAAGCACCATTTGCATGCATATCGTGTGGTTTTGAAGAAAACTGCGTCCGCGTCTACCAAAAGATGCATGCGCATGCTTAAAACGCGTTTTGGCACAAATCCATGTGCGGGTGCTAAAAAGAGCAGCATCGGCATGCTTTTCACGTCGTTTGGTAGAAATCCACGCGCGCGTTCTGCCAAAAGCACCATTTGCATGCCTATCGTGTGGTTTTGAAGAAAACTGCGTCCGCGTCTACCAAAAGATGCATGCGCATGCTTAAAACGCGTTTTGGCACAAATCCATGTGCGGATGTTAAAAAGAGCAGCATCGGCATGCTTTTCACGTCGTTTGGTAGAAATACACGCGCGCGTTCTGCCAAAAGCACCATTTGCATGCATATCGTGTGGTTTTGCAGAAAACTGCGTCCGCGTCTACCAAAAGATGCATGCGCATGCTTAAAACGCGTTTTGGCACAAATCCATGTGCGGGTGCTAAAAAGAGCAGCATCGGCATGCTTTTCACGTCGTTTGGTAGAAATCCACGCGCGCGTTCTGCCAAAAGCACCATTTGCATGCCTATCGTGTGGTTTTGAAGAAAACTGCGTCCGCGTCTACCAAAAGATGCATGCGCATGCTTAAAACGCGTTTTGGCACAAATCCATGTGCGGATGTTAAAAAGAGCAGCATCGGCATGCTTTTCTCGTCGTTTGGTAGAAATACACGCGCGCGTTCTGCCAAAAGCACCATTTGCATGCATATCGTGTGGTTTTGCAGAAAGCTGCGTCCGCGTCTACCAAAAGATGCATGCGCATGCTTAAAACGCGTTTTGGCACAAATCCATGTGCGGGTGCTAAAAAGAGCAGCATCGGCATGCTTTTCACGTCGTTTGGTAGAAATCCACGCGCGCGTTCTGCCAAAAGCACCATTTGCATGCCTATCGTGTGGTTTTCAAGAAAACTGCGTCCGCGTCTACCAAAAGATGCATGTGCATGCTAAAAACGCGTTTTGGCACAAATCCATGTGCGGGTGCTAAAAAGAGCAGCATCGGCATGGTTTTCACGTCGTTTGGTAGAAATCCACGCGCGCGTTCTGCCAAAAGCACCATTTGCATGCATATCGTGTGGTTTTGCAGAAAACTGCGTCCGCGTCTACCAAAAGATGCATGCGCATGCTTAAAACGCGTTTTGGCACAAATCCATGTGCGGGTGCTAAAAAGAGCAGCATCGGCATGCTTTTCACGTCGTTTGGTAGAAATCCACACGCGCGTTCTGCCAAAAGCACCATTTGCATGCATATCATGTGGTTTTGCAGAAAACTGCGTCCGCGTCTACCAAAAGATGCATGTGCATGCTAAAAACGCGTTTTGGCACAAATCCATGTGCGGGTGCTAAAAAGAGCAGCATCGGCATGCTTTTCACGTCGTTTGGTAGAAATCCACGCGCGCGTTCTGCCAAATGCATCATTTGCATGCATATCGTGTGGTTTTGCAGAAAACTGCGTCCGCGTCTACCAAAAGATGCATGCGCATGCTTAAAACGCGTTTTGGCACAAATCCATGTGCGGGTGCTAAAAAGAGCAGCATCGGCATGCTTTTCACGTCGTTTGGTAGAAATCCACGCGCGCGTTCTGCCAAAAGCACCATTTGCATGCCTATCGTGTGGTTTTGCAGAAAACTGCGTCCGCGTCTACCAAAAGATGCATGCGCATGCTTAAAACGCGTTTTGGCACAAATCCATGTGCGGATGTTAAAAAGAGCAGCATCGGCATGCTTTTCACGTCGTTTGGTAGAAATACACGCGCGCGTTCTGCCAAAAGCACCATTTGCATGCATATCGTGTGGTTTTGCAGAAAGCTGCGTCCGCGTCTACCAAAAGATGCATGCGCATGCTTAAAACGCGTTTTGGCACAAATCCATGTGCGGGTGCTAAAAAGGGCAGCATCGGCATGCTTTTCACGTCGTTTGGTAGAAATACACGCGCGCGTTCTGCCAAAAGCACCATTTGCATGCATATCGTGTGGTTTTGCAGAAAGCTGCGTCCGCGTCTACCAAAAGATGCATGCGCATGCTTAAAACGCGTTTTGGCACAAATCCATGTGCGGGTGCTAAAAAGGGCAGCATCGGCATGCTTTTCACGTCGTTTGGTAGAAATCCACGCGCGCGTTCTGCCAAAAGCACCATTTGCATGCATACCGTGTGGTTTTGCAGAAAACTGCGTCCGCGTCTACCAAAAGATGCATGCGCATGCTTAAAACGCGTTTTGGCACAAATCCATGTGCGGATGTTAAAAAGAGCAGCATCGGCATGCTTTTCACGTCGTTTGGTAGAAATCCACGCGCGCGTTCTGCCAAAAGCACCATTTGCATGCATATCGTGTGGTTTTGCAGAAAACTGCGTCCGCGTCTACCAAAAGATGCATGCGCATGCTTAAAACGCGTTTTGGCACAAATCCATGTGCGGGTACTAAAAAGAGCAGCATCGGCATGCTTTTCACGTCGTTTGGTAGAAATCCACACGCGCGTTCTGCCAAAAGCACCATTTGCATGCATATCGTGTGGTTTTGCAGAAAACTGCGTCCGCGTCTACCAAAAGATGCATGTGCATGCTAAAAACGCGTTTTGGCACAAATCCATGTGCGGGTGCTAAAAAGAGCAGCATCGGCATGCTTTTCACGTCGTTTGGTAGAAATCCACGCGCGCGTTCTGCCAAAAGCATCATTTGCATGCATATCGTGTGGTTTTGCAGAAAACTGCGTCCGCGTCTACCAAAAGATGCATGCGCATGCTTAAAACGCGTTTTGGCACAAATCCATGTGCGGGTGCTAAAAAGAGCAGCATCGGCATGCTTTTCACGTCGTTTGGTAGAAATCCACGCGCGCGTTCTGCCAAAAGCACCATTTGCATGCCTATCGTGTGGTTTTGCAGAAAACTGCGTCCGCGTCTACCAAAAGATGCATGCGCATGCTTAAAACGCGTTTTGGCACAAATCCATGTGCGGATGTTAAAAAGAGCAGCATCGGCATGCTTTTCACGTCGTTTGGTAGAAATACACGCGCGCGTTCTGCCAAAAGCACCATTTGCATGCATATCGTGTGGTTTTGCAGAAAGCTGCGTCCGCGTCTACCAAAAGATGCATGCGCATGCTTAAAACGCGTTTTGGCACAAATCCATGTGCGGGTGCTAAAAAGGGCAGCATCGGCATGCTTTTCACGTCGTTTGGTAGAAATACACGCGCGCGTTCTGCCAAAAGCACCATTTGCATGCATATCGTGTGGTTTTGCAGAAAGCTGCGTCCGCGTCTACCAAAAGATGCATGCGCATGCTTAAAACGCGTTTTGGCACAAATCCATGTGCGGGTGCTAAAAAGGGCAGCATCGGCATGCTTTTCACGTCGTTTGGTAGAAATCCACGCGCGCGTTCTGCCAAAAGCACCATTTGCATGCATACCGTGTGGTTTTGCAGAAAACTGCGTCCGCGTCTACCAAAAGATGCATGCGCATGCTTAAAACGCGTTTTGGCACAAATCCATGTGCGGATGTTAAAAAGAGCAGCATCGGCATGCTTTTCACGTCGTTTGGTAGAAATCCACGCGCGCGTTCTGCCAAAAGCACCATTTGCATGCATATCGTGTGGTTTTGCAGAAAACTGCGTCCGCGTCTACCAAAAGATGCATGCGCATGCTTAAAACGCGTTTTGGCACAAATCCATGTGCGGGTACTAAAAAGAGCAGCATCGGCATGCTTTTCACGTCGTTTGGTAGAAATCCACACGCGCGTTCTGCCAAAAGCACCATTTGCATGCATATCGTGTGGTTTTGCAGAAAACTGCGTCCGCGTCTACCAAAAGATGCATGTGCATGCTAAAAACGCGTTTTGGCACAAATCCATGTGCGGGTGCTAAAAAGAGCAGCATCGGCATGCTTTTCACGTCGTTTGGTAGAAATCCACGCGCGCGTTCTGCCAAAAGCATCATTTGCATGCATATCGTGTGGTTTTGCAGAAAACTGCGCCCGCGTCTACCAAAAGATGCATGCGCATGCTTAAAACGCGTTTTGGCACAAATCCATGTGCGAATGTTAAAAAGAGCAGCATCGGCATGCTTTTCACGTCGTTTGGTAGAAATCCACGCGCGCGTTCTGCCAAAAGCACCATTTGCATGCATATCGTGTGGTTTTGCAGAAAACTGCGTCCGCGTCTACCAAAAGATGCATGCGCATGCTTAAAACGCGTTTTGGCACAAATCCATGTGCGGGTGCTAAAAAGAGCAGCATCGGCATGCTTTTCACGTCGTTTGGTAGAAATCCACGCGCGCGTTCTGCCAAAAGCACCATTTGCCTGCATATCGTGTGGCTTTGCAGAAAACTGCGTCCGCGTCTACCAAAAGATGCATGCGCATGCTTAAAACGCGTTTTGGCACAAATCCATGTGCGGGTGCTAAAAAGAGCAGCATCGGCATGCTTTTCACGTCGTTTGGTAGAAA